>NC_138049.1:34283998-34568998 GCF_964194185.1 Rhinolophus hipposideros | reverse complement strand
AATGAAGCAAGCCACTCCCATGGCCCTGGGCAGTGCCAATACAGCTATAGGGTGAGCAGCTCCTGTCCATCACCACAAATATCTACAGCTCTCAGTGCCTTCAGGAGGACCCTAAAGTCATGGGTTGGGCATGAGACCAGGGAAGCCTTAGGTACTTGGGCATGTTCAGGGTCTCTGGGATTCTCATCCCTGGAGCTGAGTAGGAGTCCTGGTCAGACCTTACCACAGAAATGATCATTTAGGTTTATGTGCTTCCCTAAGGTTTGACCTCCTTAAAGGTTGCCCACCCCTCAGGAACATATAGTACATGTTTAACTATTGGGTATCATATATTTTCTGCTGTCTTTAGTAGTCTATTGAATTTTGATGGCTTCAACAATACACAGCCTGAGAATTTTATGTCAAAGTTCTGTTTCCTCTTGCAGTCAGAAGACAGTTGCCTTCTACAACTGGATGAATGAGAAGGGAAGGAAATATTTCCATATATTTCTTGATCTCTATCTCTAATAGCATGTCACTTCCATATTTAACCAGGATTTGGTTTTGGCCAGTCACAAATTTTTCTTTAGATCTTAGAGTCAATTTTAATCAACATCTAACTATTGGGATTGTCACCTAAGCAGCATACTTTTTTAAAAGTGGGGAAATGGAGTATAAGAATTTAATTTAATCTACAACCTCAGCAGTATCTTCAGATAAAATACTTAGTAAAAAGCATAAAATCTTTCTTTATTCAACTGTTTAGTATACTCAGACTGGGAATTACATATATGATTCTTTTTTAAGATGCATTATTGAATGATACCAAAGTGTTAGAAAACAATGCTATTAATAATGGTGACTCATGTATTCTTCATGTTTTAAGGACAATAAATTTCTACAAGACAGTGTCTGAAATATTTTTTCATAAACTTGTGTAGCTATAATTATAGTAATATATAATATTGTGTAAAATTATATATATAACATAATATATAATATATAATATATAAAATTAATGCAATTTATAATGCAAGTCATACTGTAGCTTATACTATATGTAGTATTTGGTAGTATATAGTAATGCATATAATATGGATAGAAAGTAAAATTGTCAACATTTTAGGTCAATTGAAGGCACGCAACCTGTTACTCATTAATCTAGTGATGTTGGCAACTTGGTAGGGGTCTTAGAAGAGAGACTGAAGAGGAAGAGGAGAGAGGCCCTCGTGAGTGATAGAATGACACAAAAGCATAGGATTGCATAGAACATGACTGAGGGACACTGCATATGGTATCCTGGCAGGTTTATGGATTTGGTGGGAAAATCATAGGCAGGCTCATTGGAATTGTCACTAGTAGCCAGGCATGGAAGGTTTTGAATGCTGGTTTAAGAATCTTCAAATTTATACTTGGAGCAATTCCATCCGCTGAATGTTTTCTTCAACTTGATTTTGACATGAGGAAAGTAATGTGCTCGAAATACTGATTTGAGTGTTGTATATACTGGGTGGTGGGGAAAGAGAGTGCAAGCAATGAAATAAAATTTAACTAAGATTTTAGTAGTCTGAGTGTGTGGTGACAAAACCTGAATCACTGTTATAGCAACGGAAATTAAAAGGGATAGACAAATATGACAGGTAATAAAAAGATATGAAAGGGGCAGCAAGAAGACATGATAGTTTGTTTTTCCATCCTAGGGGATTAACTCTGGAAACATTAGTTGAACAAGGTTTGGGAGAAACCTTCAAGTGTCCCACCCTGGACACTTGAGAAGGTTTAGGAGATGTGATCTCATTTTCAGATATATGGATATATCTAACTATATATTTCATATATATTATATTTTAAGTATATTTATCTCTGTTATGTTTTTCAAAGCTAAGATGCCAAAGATTTTAAGATACCCATTGTTTTATATACCACTAAGAAAGAAAAAAGCTGCCAATTAAGACACCACTGATTGTAAGCTGCATCCTGATTTCAGAAATGTTAAGTGAAGAAACACTGTGCAGTATATAGGAAAAGATCTGGAGAGATGTACATGAAGGTTTTATAGTGGTGACTTCTGGGAGGTGAGAGTATGATTTGCTTTTAATTATTGCTTGTCTGTGTATGCAAATTTCCTACAACGCTGCTCTCTCCTTGCTTTACTCTTTACAAAGGCTAAAGGTAGGTGACCTGGCAGAACTCATTTTCACATCTCTTAGTGTGTCATGCATCAGGGTTCACGCCTTGGTTCAAGGATGTAGGAGTGCTACATCCCAATGTATTGTTCTTAGCCCTTGAGGCCTCTGCCAAAACTCCAGGGCAACAGGAAGAAACACATTTAAAGTCCTATCTACTACCGTATTTCCCCGAAAATAAGACCTGGCCAGACCATCAGCTCTAATGGTCCGGCTAGCTCTTATTTTTGGGGAAACACGGTATGACCGTATTCAATAATAGACTAGATACAAGTTATTGGTAAATGAATGAAAAGCAGCAGTTCAATAATGGAGGTCCATAAGAAATGACATCTAGGATTTTGTGGTAGGTTTAGTAAACGTGCAGAAACGATTCTGATAAATAAATTTGTTTTATATCCTTAATTTCTACCCTCCTAAAATTAACATGTATAATTTTTGTGCACTGAAAAATAATCATAAATTTAGCAGTAATGAGATTAGCTCAATAGTTTTTCCCTTGGAGAATAAATGGAGATCTTTTGAAATTTTACGTTTGCCTGAGGTTATTTTTACCAAACATCATGAAGAAAACATAATTAAGTAATAAATATTACAGTCTACAATATATTATTTAAAACATGGTCAATTTTCATATAAGCTACTTTATTGTATTCTTTCTTTTATGAAGTCCTGGGATAATTTTGCGTTATTTTTTAAAGTAGGTGCTTTTTTTTCTTTGCTTGGTTATACGGCTGGATTCATTTGGTAATTCCTTAATATGGTTCACACATGCATACATGCAAGATTATTTTGCCATTTAAAAGAAATTCTATAACTTTTATATATTTTCCAGCAATGCAAGACTTTTATATATTTTCCAGCAAAGCAATGGTCACTGATCTGAAATCACAGTTTTTGATTATTTTAACTCATAGCTTTTTGTACTGTTTTAGTTGTGTGCATGAAGCCATGACCTAATCTTGGTCATGACAAGTTGCCTTAAAAAAGTTTCTTGGTGCCAATGGGTGATTTCATTTCAAGATTGAAGGAGGCACTTTAATCCAAAACTCACCTCTTGATTTCTACTTGCCAACATTTTGTTTACTATTCTTCAGATGGTTGTAAGACAGGGAAGGGTGTAAGGTTTAGAGTCAGACGAGACTAAGTTAGAGCCCAATAACTTTTGGCTGTGCCAGACCCTGAACCCACATAGCATGAGTTTGGGTCCTCTTCAACCAGGCTGGGACCAGCCACAGTGACTTCTCAGTTGGATGTGGTTTAGTTGGTTGTGTCATTCAGCCCCATGTGTGGGACTTCAGTGAGTCTTCACTGGTAGGTATAGTGAAAGCAGGTATATGGTAACATTTGACAAGTACTCAAAGACAGACCTGTTTCTGAAAGATGTCACCTGGCCAATGGATAAGCACAATTCCTGTACTACAATCAGACCTGTGGATATTTCCTGCCTTTATCAAAACAAGGCTATATATTTTTCTTGCATGTAAATGAAAGTAAAATGACTGTCTTTGGGGGCAAAATACTCCTCTAGCAGAATCACAAAATTTATTCACACTACATCTTGGTGTACATACATGTGCTCCATTTTTATTTATTTTTTTAAACCTGTATCTGATCTGGGTATGAGCTCTTAGGCTTTGGGTGGTGAGGAAGAGAAATAGGTTTAGTTCACTCCAATGTAATAATTTTTAAAGCCCCTTCAAATAATGTTTAATTCCTCAGTAAAGTGAGCCCTAGCTCAGATTTCTCCTTAGTCAGCTTCCCCATTCCCTTGCCCTGGCAAAGTCCGCATCTGGTTTATGGAAGCAGGAAGGACCCACACAGTGCCTTGTGTTCTCTGCTGGCTCTTCAGTCAGCTGGGCCCACGATGTCTTCTGATGAGACGTTTTCTGTTGATACAACTCATGATCTTGTCTTCCTCAGCTAGGTTTGGGCCTAGTAGCCCTTCCAATCTGATTCAGCATCACCTTGGTTCTCATTGATGGGAGATGTTCTCCACTTCCTCCGTCTAGACCTTTAGCCAGGGCCAGTAACCCCAGTGCAAAGGCACCAACACTTTGCCAAGGGGCATTGTTCTCCCTGAGTACTGTAGATAGTTCTGGATCCCATGTATAATTATCTGGCTACAGAAGTGTCAGTTGGGGAACTAAACACCAAGGACCAGTCTGCCCATCCACCAGCACCTGCCCAGTTTACAGACATGCGGCTGTGTTCCAGATTAGCGTGGGGTAGCCTGAAAGATATTTTTTTCTAGAGCTCAAAAAGGAGATTGGGACAGCCTTTCTGTACGAGGGAGGGACCAGGGACCAGGAAAGAAGCAAATAGATGGCATGCTCAAAAGGGGACTATCAGAGAGTTTACTGAAGTAAAGAGCTAAGGGAAACCAACAGGGGACACTGAAGCTCATTGGAACAGCAGCAGCCAGAAGTCAATATAGTCCCTATGCCAGAGGAGAGGGGGAGACTCTTGGAACCTGACAAGAGCTGAGCTGTAGAAGAGGGCTTCCTTATAGTTGGTGTGGCCTTTGTAGTGGAAAGCTGAAACTTGCACAGTGCAGCCCTTCAGGGAGGGAGGCAATCAGGGGTCACCATTGCCTACCCCTCTTTCCTGCCCTCTCCTGTGGCGCTGTGCTTCCCACTCCCCACCACCCCACCGCTGGCCAATGCAGAAAGGAAGCAGAAGGGTAAAGGAATCTTACAGTAATCCTTAGGTCAGTCTCCCAGGGCACAGAGCAGGGTGGAGGGAGGTTGAGAGCTGGTCTAGAGGGGCAAACAGAATCTCTAGCAGGTTCCTCTACAAATCTTTTTGGGTTAAGGCCAAAGAGAAAGGTTAGACACTCACATCTCCCAGCTTCTCTCTCCTTTCTCCCTTTCCTCTTTCCACTGTCTCCCAGGGTTAGAACAGGAGGCACATCCATCTTTGGTAAATCCTAGTGCACTGTATACGTAAGTGGAACTTCCTTGACTGAATTTCCTGGGGTTGGCTTTTGATGTACAAAGAGGAAATAAAGGTTGGAGAACATTCCTTCCTAAGAAAATTGCCTGTGTTGCAGAGCTGTTTGTCTTTCTGGCAAATCTAATTTCAAATGCTAAAAATATGAATATTATTTTTTTCTTTGTGTTATTTTCTTTGTGTTTCTTTTCTTCCTCTGCCCTCCTCAGGTAGGTGGATGCATTAGACCAACTAGGGAAATACTACATTCTTGGGGAGGCAAAAAAGAATATAGCAAATTAATATTTTTAAAAACCATTCCTCTCAATTTCAGCAATATGCTGCTGTAATTTATATATGCAAATTAAAATTTTTGAATATTTCACATATCTGCTTGAATGCCATTTAATCTGAACAATCCTGTAAGGTAACCATTTTACCGATGAGGTCATTGAGGTCAAGTGTACCCTGCTAATTAGCACCAAACTCACAGATGGAATTCCTGATCTGACATCCAAGGTAGTGCTCTTTTTTTTTTTTCTGTGCCAGACAAAAAGGGCAGAGGCTGAGAGCATTTGGAAAAGAGAACTAAATTCATGAAGTTGCCTCATAATATACTGACACCTGCTAAAACTTGGGCCCTTCTTGAGCAGTTTTGCACATTAATAAGTATTTTCATTAAAAATATGTTTTTAATCTTTTCTAATGTCTGCTTCCGTAGTAACTAGGCCATTTTATACTCATTTTACTGCCCTTCTTACATTATTATCATCAGCCACTTGGTATCTCTTACCATTTCCTTTTTTCTTTCTCCTGGTCCTGACTCAGTTTCACTGCTTAACCATTTTTTAAACCAACTTCTCTTTTCCCCTACTCTTTGATTCTGGAATTATTCTTTGACCTCATGCTGTGGTTGCTACGTCCCTAGCCAGTGAGTGGAGCATATTCCAGGCCTTGATTCCATTTTATTTGGCCCCTGTGCTGAACTGTGTAACTCAGAGAAAACTGGCTGGAAGAGAGTGCAGCAGGGAAATAGATGTGTAAGTAGAAAAAGAAGATGGGGAACTGTCATTTAATTTCATAGATAAGAATGAAGAAGGTCTAATTAGACCTGAACTAACTAGCAACCTGGCCTCCAGGCAGATTTCCTGAATAGTTAATTTCTGGAGTGAGACTTTGAAAGACGCACGATGACTCTGAGGAGGAGGACGTGTGACAGATCCGTGCTGAAGGCTAGTGCAGAATATCTCACTTTATAAAGTTTATGTCCCTTCCCCCTGAAAAGTAGAAGCTTCCTGCTAGAGGTGGGAAGTCTGTCTTGCCCTAAATTCACTAGAAGTTTCCCAATTCTTGTATTATCAATGAAAACAGAGTTTAAATTTTATTTTCTTCCTAGAATATAAGAAGATCCTAAAGATGTTTGATGTCTTCAAAAGTCTTAATTACCTAGAACTATTGTCTATTTCCTGGCCTGGCATATGTTCTGTCATACTGTCATGGGAGGAAACGTTTGAGAATTTGGTTTCTTGCTAAATGTGAGCAATAGTCCTAGTTCCTGGGCCAGGCTGAATTGGGGAGAAAATCACAGTGTCTTACAGGGCCCTACTGTACTGTTCCCTAACCCCAGTACAGGGGACAGCTTACCTTCTGGGCCCATATCTTAAACCTGTACTTGGAATTGCTATGGTTCCTGATTTAGACATTTATCCTAGAACAACGACTAAAAAAAATAAAAAAATAAAAATAAGAAAGCAGTGTGGCTCATCAAAATGGCAGCGTGAAATGAGCCTCTGTGAGGCTCCCCTGGAATTTACAACTAATCAAACAACAATAACTCCGCAAAGGACTCCCTGCATAGCGGACAGGCAAGACGAACAGGCCCACTACTGAATTCACCTAAAGGTGGCAGAATCCCGTGAGTGGGGGAAGAGGGAAGGGAGAACTGTGGAGACGGAGCCGAGCAGGTGCAGGACACAGACCTAGCTCAGTCTAGATACTCCGAGCTCGCTACATCCCGGAACTACCGCAGCTGTGGGAGAGGGAAGAACTCGGACTGCTAGGGCTCCGCTTACGGCCCACAGGGCTGAGGGGGCAGGATATAGCACGGCTGAACCCAATGCTTACGGCAGAGACATTGGAGCAAAGACAGAGGGAAGAAGGCTGAAATTGGTGGTTTAAGCCCTCACTGCCAAGCGGAGAACGGGAGCCTTAGGCACTGAGACTAGCCGCCCCCTCCCTACCCTCCCAGAGCTCGCCCCGCGCCCACCCGCCCGGTGCTAGAAGCAGAACAGTAGCAGTATCAGATCAAAAGAACAGAAAATTTGCTGTTATGAGAACTGTGTACCGCAGACACAGATTTGCAGCCCAACTAGTTCTGACAAAGGGGAGGGAGCTGTGGAATTGGAACGGTTGTGGTGGTGCTCGCCGCCATTGCTCTGGGCCACCTCTCACAACTCACCCTGCCCCTGGCCCCACCTATCTGTGCAGATCTCTGCAGGAGTAAACAGAACTGCTGAAACGTGCGGGCTGTGAATCTGGTGCAGAAAGAGCTTTGGAACTTCAAAAGCTCTCCCCAAACCCACACGGACACTGCGCCCTGTAATCCAGGCGAACTATTAACAGAGAAGTCCATCTCCCAGGGAATCCCCCCACTGTGTGAGAAGCTGAAATAGTATAGAGAAAACATAGCACTACTGTGTGAGAGAGAAAAAAAAGGCTGTAGTCAGAGAGAAAATTAAACATTCTACCAAAAAGTACTGGAAAACAAAAGAAAGACCTCTTCCTATCAACCTGTTGCAGAAGCCACTCCTGTAGATGTCTAGGAAGAGAAATAATAAATCAGTAATTGCCATGAATAACCAAGGCAACAAGACAGCTCAGAAAGAAAGTGAAAAGTCTCCAGAAAAGGAACTTAAAGATAGGGAAATATGTGACTTAAATGACAGAGAATTCAAGATTCCAGTTCTGAAAAAACTCAACAAGATGCAAGAAAACACAGAAAGGCAATTTAATGAACTCAGAAACGCAATCAAAGAACAACATGAGCATTTTACAAAAGAGATTGAAATTTTAAAAAAGAACCAAATGGAATTTCTGGAGATTAAGAACTCAATAGAAGAAATTATGAATGAAATAACCAGCTTAGGTAGTAGAATTGACCAGCTGGAGGAAAGAATCAGTGACATCGAAGATAGAAATCTGGAAATGACATGGATGGAAGAAGAAAGAGACTTGAGACTTAAAAGAAATGAAAGAACTCTACAAGAACTTTCTGACTCCATCAGAAAGAGCAATATAAGAATAATGGGCATACCAGAAGGGGAAGAAAGAGAGAAGGGAACAGAGAACATATTCAAACAAATTGTTGATGAGAACTTCCCAAACTTGTGGACAGAACTGGATCCTCGATCCAAGAAGCAAATAGAAAACCTAATTACCTTAATCCAAACTGGCCTTCTCCAAGGCACATTATATTGAAGCTGTCTAAAATCAATGACAAAGAAAGAATCCTCAAGGCAGCCAGGGAAAAGAAGACGGTAACCTACAAAGGAAAGCCCATTAGATTTTCATCAGATTTTTCAGCAGAAACTCTACAAGCCAGGAGACGGTGGAACCAAATATTCAAACTATTGAAAGAGAAATTATGAGCCAAGAATAATATATCCAGCAAAGATATCCTTTAGATATGAAGGAGGAATAAAGACCTTTCCAGACATACAGAAGCTGAGGGAATTTTCTAATACAACCTGCACTACTAGAAATACTAAAGGATGCTTTTCAACCATCAACAGGGACAATTTGTGGGAACCGAAACATAAAAAGGGGGAGAGTAAAGGCCTCAACCAGAATATGGGAAGCGTGCTGAACAAAATGGAATACTTTAAATATCAAACTTTCTTTTACATAAACTTAAGGGTAACCACTCAAAAAAATCCAGAACTGAAATATATACTGTAATAAAAGAAGAAACAGAGAGAAACATCATAGAATACCACCACACAGAAATAATAGACAACAACAAAAAGGCAAAGAAACAATGGAGACACAGCCTTACTAGAAAACTAAAGATAGAATGACAGGAAATACTCACATATCAATAATCACCCTAAATGTAAATGGACTGAACTCACCAATAAAAAATAGAGTAGCAGATTGGATCAAAAAACTAAACCCAACCGTATGGTGTCTCCAAGAGACACATCTCAGCTACAAGGACAAGCATAGACTCAAAGTGAAAGGGTGGAAATTGACACTCCAAGCAAATAGTACCAGAGAAAATCAGGTGTAGCCATAATGATATGAGATGAAATAGACTTCAGGGTGAAAAAGATAACAAGAGACAAAGATGGACATTTCATAATGGTAAAGGGACTATACAACAAGAAGACATAACAGTCATCAATGTTTATGCCCCCAATCAGGGAGTACCAAAATATACCAAGCAACTACTAACAGAACTAAAGGGAGAAATTGACCAAAACACAATTATACTAGGGGACTTAAATACATCATTGACAGCTATGGATAGATCATCCAAACAGAAGATAAATAACGAAATAGCAGCCCTAACTGACACATTAGATGAAATGGACATAATTGACATATATAGAGCACTTCATACTAAAACATCTATACATTTTTTTTCTAGTGTACATGAAACATTCTCAAGGATAGACCATGTATTGGGACATAAAATCTGCCTCAGCAAATTTAAAAAGATTGAAATCATACCAAGCATATTTTCTGATCAGAAGGCTTTGAAATTGCATATCAATTGCAAAAAAAAGCAGGAAAAAACACAAATACATGGAGATTAAACAAAATACTTTTAAAGTACGACTGGGTCAAAGGAAAAATTAGAGGAGAAATCAAAAGATACATAGAAACAAATGACAATGAAAATACATCCTACCAAAAATTTTAGGATGCAGCGAAAACAGTTTTAAGAGGGAAATGTATATCATTACAGGCCTATCTTAAGAAACAAGAAAAATCGCAAATAAATAACCTCATGTTACACCTTAAAGAACTAGAAAAAGAAGAACGAGTAAAACCCAAGGTCAGCAGAAGAAAGGAAATAACAAAAATCAGAGCAGAACTAAATGAAATAGAGAACAAAAAGACAATGGAAAAAATTAATGTGACAAAGACCTGGTTCTTTGAAAAAATTAACAAAATTGACAAACCCTTGGCTAGACTCACTAAGATAAAAAGAGAGAAGACACTAATTAACAAAATCAGATATGAAAAAGGGGAAGTTATCACCGACACCACAGAAATACAAAGGATCATCCAAGAATACTATGAAGGACTATATGCCACCAAATTCAATACCCTAGAAGAAATGGACAAATTCTTAGAAACATATAGTCTTCCAAGGCTGAACCATGAAGAACTGGAAAATCTAAACAGATAATTACCAGTAACGAAATTGAATCAGTCATCCAAACCTTCCCAAAAGCAAAAGTCCGGGACCCGATGGCTTCACTAGTGAATTCTACCAAACCTTCAAAGAGGATCTAATACCAATCCTGCTCAAACTCTTCCAGAAAATTGAAGAAGAGACAATACTCTTCAAAGAGGATCTAATACCAATCCTGCTCAAACTCTTCCAGAAAATTGAAGAAGAGACTAACTCATTTTATGAGGCCAACATTACCCTGATACCAAAACCTGGTAAGGACAACACAAAAAAAGAAAACTGCAGACCAATATCTCTGATGAATACAGATGCAAAAATCCTAAACAAAATTCTAGCAAATCGAATACAACAATGCATTAAAAAGATTATTCATCACGACCAAGTGGGATTCATCCCCGGGGCACAAGGTTGGTTCAACATCCACAAATCCATCAATGTGATACATCACATAAACAAAATAAAGGACAAAAATCATATGATTGTATCAATTGATGCAGAAAAAGCGTTTGACAAGATTCAACATCCATTTATGATTAAAACACTTAATAAAATAGGGATAGAAGGGAAATAACTTAACATAATAAAGGCCATATATGACAAGCCCTCAGCTAATCTCATAATTAATGGTGAAAAACTGAAGCCCTTTGCTCTATGTTCAGGAACACGACAGGGCTGTCCCCTATCACCTCTGGTTTTCAACATAGTGTTGGAAGTCCTTGCCAGAGCCATCAGGCAAGGGAAAGAAATAAAAGGCATCCAAATTGGGAATGAAGAAGTTAAATTATCACCTTTGCACATGACATGATGCTATATATAGAAAACCCTAAAGACTCCACCAAAAAGCTATTAGAAACAATCAACGAATACAGTAAAGTTGCTGGCTACAAAATCAATGTACAAAAGTCCATTTCATTCCTATATACTAACAATGAAATCTCAGAAAAAGAAATACAAAAAACAATTCCTTTTGCAATTGCAGCAAAAAGAATAAAATACCTAGGAATAAACTTAACCAAGGATGTGAAGGACCTCTATGCTGAAAACTATAAGACATTTTTGAAAGAAATTGAAGAAGACACAAAGAAATGGAAAGACATTCCATGCTCATGGATTGGAAGAATCAACATAGTTAAAATGGCCATATTACTCAAAGCAATATACAGATTTAATGCAATCCCCATCAAAATCCTAATGGTATTTTTTAAAGAAATAGAACAAAAAATCATCAGATTTGTTTGGAACCACAAAAGACCCTGAATAGCCAAAGCAATCTTAAGAAAAAAGAACAATACTGGAGGTATCACACTGCCTGGCTTTAGCTTGTACTACAGGGCTACAATAATCAAAACAGCATGGTATTGGCAGAAAAACAGACACATAGACCAACGGAATAGAATTGAGAACCCAGAAATAAAACCACATAAATATGGACAGATAATTTTTGACAAAGAAACTAAAAACATACACTGGAGGAAAGACAGCCTCTTCAATAAATGTTCCTGGGAGAACTGGATAGCCACGTGCAAAAGAATGAAACTGGACTGCTATCTGTCACCATGTACCGAAATTAATTCAAAATGGATCAAAGACTTAAGCATAAGACATGAGACAATAAACTGCATAGAAGAAAATATAGGTACTAAACTTATGGACCTTGGGTTCAAAGAGCATTTTATGAATTTGACTCCAAAGGCAATGGAAGTAAAAACTAAAATAAACGAATGGGATTATATGAAACTGAAAAGCTTCTGCACAGCAAAAGAAACTATTGACAAAATAAAGAGGCAACCAACTGAATGGGAGAAGATTTTTGCAAACAGTTCCTCTGATAAGGGGCTAATATCCAAAATATACAAGGAACTCATGAAACTCAACAACAACAAAACAAACAACCCAATTGAAAAATGGACAGAGGACCTGAAGAGACATTTCTCCAAAGAGGATATACAAATGGCAAATAGACATATGAAAAAATGCTCAACATCGTTAATCATCAGAGAAATGCAAATGAAAACCACAATGAGATATCACCTCACCCCAGTCAGAATGGCTTTCATCAACAAAACAAATAGTAACAAATGTTGGAGAGTCTGTGGAGAAAAAGGAACCCTCATACACTGTTGGTGGGAATGCAGACTGGTGCAGCCGCTATGGAAGGCAGTGTGGAGGTTCCTCAAGAAATTACGAATAGAATTACCATATGACCCAGCAATCCCTCTCCTGGGTATCTACCCAAAAAAATCTGAAAAAATTTATCCATAAAGACGCGTGTGCTCCAATGTTCATTGCAGCTTTGTTTACAGTGGTCAAGACATGGAAACAACCAAAATATCCTTCAATAGATGAATGGATAAAGTAGTTGTGGTATACATACACAATGGAATACTATTCGGCGGTGAGAAAAGATGATATAGGAACATTTGTGACAACATGGACGGATCTTTAGAGTATGATGCTAAGCGAAATAAGTCAGACAGAAAAAGCAGAGAACCATATGATTTCACTGATATGTGGTATATAAACCAAAAACAACAAAAGAACAAGACAAATGAGAAACAAAAACTCATAGACACAGACAATAGTTTAGTGGTTACCAGAGGGTAAGGTGGGTGGGAGGTGAGATATGAGGGTAAAGGGATCAAATATATGGTGATGGAAGGAGATCTTACTCTGGCTGGTGAACACACAATGGGATTTATAGATGATGTGATACAGAATAGTACACCTAAAATCTATGTAATTTCACTAACAATTGTCACCCCAATAAATTAAAAAAACCACTGGAAAATTATAAATACATTGGCCACATATAACATAGTATTTACTAGCAGAAATAAGTGACCGTGTTTTTTCTCCTTTAAATGACTTATTTACGTTGTTACACTGCGTCTGGGGATATTCTTATAGGTTGCTAATGCTTACATGAAACTGGAACAGCTTTCCCTGAAAATAATTAGGCAGTAGGTTTCAAAATGTCCATGCCCTTGGCCTCTAATGCATAGGACATCATCAAAATTTTGCCTAATGACTTGGCTAGGAGACGTTCACTGCAGCTCCTCAATAAGCAGGATAAATTATCGTTCATACATGAGACAAAATACTGTACTACCATCAAAAATGTACATATGTAGATAAGTGGTTTTAGACATAGAGGATTTTCATGATATCCTATTAAATGAATAAATAAACCAAGTTCACAACAGTAAATGATATAAATTATGTAAGGAGATATGGACATATGCATAGAAGAAATATCAGCAAGGATAGACCAAAAAGGCATGTATTTCTGGGTGGTGTGATTAATAGTGATTTTGATTAATAATGGGTCATTTACTTTTACTCTCTTTTATAATAAACAGTATTACTTAATGAAACATCACATTATTTAGCAGTGAAACTGGCCTCTGGAGTACATAGAGGAAACAAGGACCTGATGAATTTGAGCAAGCCAGATGCCATGTTCACTGACTTGTGGTAGGGTGGGTTCATTCAGACAAAGAGATGTGGGGACAGTGAACTCAAGAGTGAGGCCAGCTTCAGAAGAACTTTGCACATCAGGCCTTATGTTTACTTTCTTTAAAATGTTCTGGTTTTGCAGGATAAGTACTTACCTTTCTCTTTTGACTTTTGACAAAAGCTATTTTTAATTGGTTTATCATATAATAATGCTAAGTATACAAAAGAATACTTAACAAAGTAAGTTTAAAGTACAGAAAATACTAAGGCACAGAAATTCAGTCTCCCAGAAATGGAGCGTCGCTGTTAACCCTTCCGAGAGCTGCCATAGGGTCCTCCATTCCCATCTCCTCTTTCCCTCCTCAAAGATAACCATGGTCCTAAATGTTTTATCATTTTATTCCTAAACAATGTTTTAGTTCGTTTTTCATGTGTGGGGCTTCATATAAGTAGAATCATCATACTTTTTGAGTCCTGGCATTCTTATGTATTCTTTTCTTTGTGGACTTTTGCATGACTTACGTTTTTTTGCTACCAGGAAAGTTCTTATTAATGAGCTCTGGTGCTGGTGTCTAAGTGTCCCAGGCATATATATGGCGTGGAATTGCCGAATTGTAGGGTATCTAAATGTTCAATTTTACTAGATAGTGTTAATTATTTCCAAGTTATATATATCTATTTGTATTCTTGCCAGCAGTATATGAGGGTTTCCGTACTCCACAGCCACCAACTTTTAGTAATGTCAAACTTTTAACTTTTTGCTAATCTAGTGGGTGTGAAATGATTTAATTTGTATTTCCCTGAACATCGGTGAGGTTGAGCGTGTTTTCTGGGGTTTATTAACCATTATTTCTCCCTATAAAGAATCAGTTCAGGTCTTTTGGCCCATTTTTCTATTGGGTTATTAATATTTGAAAAACTGGTTTGTAGGTATTCTGTATATTCTGGGAACAAATCTTTTGATAGTTATACATGTGGGAGATATCTTCTTCCAATCAGTGACTTCTCTTTTCATTTTCCACATAGTGTGTTTGATGAAGGGGCCTTCTTAATCTTCTCCATCCTTTCTTTCATTGTTGCTCTTTTTTGTGTTGTAGGAAATCCATTCCTACTTAGAGATTCATAAATATAAATTCCTATATTATCTTCTAAAATGTTTATAGTTTGATCTGAATGGTGAAGATGTCCAATCTTATTTTTTTCTATATGGATAACCATTTGTTCCAAGAGAACTCATTACTTCCTCTCCCCCACAGATGTATAAATGCCAGCTCTGTCATAACTCATGTCATAAAAGAGGCTTCCATATATGTGTGCTCCTGTATCCTGGGCCCTCCAGAGAACATATGCATTTGAGTTGGCCAGATACCAAGGGATTCAGTCCACCAGGGAACTTCTCTATATTTTTAATAATAAGGCATTTCTCTCAAGTAACATGACAGAAATTGAACTATGCCGGGTTAGTCTGTGGCACAACGATGTCGTAAAGAACCCAGGCGCTTCCCACTTTCTTTTTGTCTGAATCAGTTTGTCCATGATGTTTCCTCACAGCTGCAGCTGCTCCAGATTCCATATCTGCCTAGTCCCACATCCAAAATGCACAAAGGTCTTAATACTCTACATTCTGTAGCAAGGTTGCTTTGGACCACACAGGTGGTAATCATTCAAGTGCGCAGGCCCACTCAGGGTTATGAATTCTCAGGGGAGGTTCTTTTGGTCTGTGCATTCAGTGCTGAGTATCAAGGCAGTCAGTCAGCCTTGCAGATCCCTGTGTAGAGTGGAAATATTTATTTCCAGTTCACCTTATTCTCAGCGTGTAGCCCTGTGGAGACGGATTTATGCAGGGGTCTCACCTTAAACTCCTCCTTGGGTGGCCCTGGGCTTTTATCCTCTCTTCCCTACGCCCCATGAGACAGAGGAAACCAAAGCTGGCATCCATCTGGGTGGCAAATGTGGAACTACTGAAAACTTATTTTGTTTACATCTCTGGCTTCCCATTTTTCACTTCGTTTTTTTTTTCCTTTCTTTTTTTTTTTTTTTTTTGGCTTCTTAGTAGTCTTTACTTTCTTGACAGCTCATGACACATTTAAAACAATTGTTTTTTTCCCCTGAAATTTTTAGTTGCTTTTCAGTAGGTGGGTAAGTGTATCTAGTCCTCCCAACTGTGAAACTAAAAGTTAGCTAAACCCGTGTTTAAAATTATTTTTAATTTTTTGTTTAAGTATAGTTGGTATACAATAGTATAAAATTTATGTTACTTTCAGGTGTACAGTATAGTGATTTGAGATTTCTATACCTTACAGTGTGATCACCCTAGAAACATCACAATATTATGGACTATATTCCTTTTGACGTTTTCACCCATCCCTCTCCCCTCTGGCAACCATCCCTTTGGTCTCTGCTTCTATGAGTCTGTTTTGATTTTGTTTGTTCATTTTTAAAATTGCATTGTGTTTTCTCCATCTTGCCTAAGGTTTGTTGGAGACTGAACCACTACAAGGCAGAGATGAGGATGCAATAACCAGTGCCGACTTCTCTAGCATGCTCTCTGAGGAGGAGAAAGAAGAGTTAAAGGCAGAATTAGTTCAGGTATGTTTAGTAGTCATCTTATTGTTGCTATGTCTACCTCTGGATTGTGAGAGGTACTATTACTTTGATGTAAGTCCCATTTTACAATTGCTATCTTTCAGTCAATGAAATTTAATAAATGATAGATTGCAGATGATTTCTTTTTCTGAGATATTTTGTCATGCAAATTGCCCATTACTTGCTGGTTACAATATTAAAATAAATGGCTGTGCTACTGAAGCAACAATGATAGTTACTTGTAAACATCCACCTTTTATTCTCTTTAGTATCACAATACTGTGGGAACAATAAATCACTTACAAACCTGGTAGAATTTCTTGAAAACCTTGGGACAAGTCCTAGCTGCTTTTTAAGAGCAGTTCTTATTTTGGGTCAGCAACTTAGCTCAACAAATACTTTGAAATGATTTTGTTTTGCAATAAAAAAGTCAATCCTAGAAGCAACTGAATTGATTGACTTGTGTACTCTTTTGCAGAAGAATAAAGCTCTGGGGACAGAGAGGAAAGTGATGACGAATGTAGGCTTCATCAGCTCTTGTGTAGTTGTTGGGGCACCTGGACCTAGAGGTGGGAAGGATGCCTGGCTCATCACGAACACAACTCCTTGTTCAAGCCTTTGTTTGCAGTGCCACTAACCCTTAACCACTTTGCTAAGGAGGCGTTACACTGTAGGAGGGAGGGGAGCTTCTCAAACAGAATGAGTGGTGGGGACAGAAGGGAAGAGGCCATCATTCCCTCCCCACACTGAATCCCTGGCTCAGTGGGCAGGAAGCTCCTGGAAGCAAGTCTTTGCCCTCATGCTCTTGCCTCTTCCACAGGCAGGGGACAGAGCTTTGAGCACAACCTACCCCTCACCCCACTTTGTCCACTCCAGGCTCTTCAAGCTGTCTTGTTCTGATAGTGTGTGTTTATGACAGCTCATAATAATATTGGAGATTTTCAGGTGCTTTCACAAGACACACCCTAAAATAACTTCATTATAAAATAAAAGAGTAGCTAATCCTCTGGTGCAGCAGAAATTATTTCAGTAAGCACAGTACCTCAAATCAGATAGCCTGCTTCTTTCGGGAGTAGGTCTGTGACCGCTGATTCACAGCCACCATTCAGGTTGACCACACGTGCCCGAATGCACGGACCAAAGTCAGCCTAAATGGAGAGTGTACCAGCTCCACATCTTAAGGCCTGAAATTCTGATTCACAAGCTGTTCATGTCAATTGTGGTGTCCAGATGCTATATTGTGCAGACCGGTGTAAGCTGATTCTAAGCTAAAATTTAACTCCTTCACGTTTTAGTCCAAGTTCAGGTACAGACATAATCTCTGTAACAGACCACTTTTTATAATATGGCTTGATGTTTCTGGGTCCTGGAATTACTGAGTTATACATACATACATACATACATACATACACACATACATGCATGCATGCGTACATACTCATACAGACATACATGCATTGATGTATTTTTGTGCATTCTATATTTTCTAAATGTTAGACAACGAGCATGTATTTTTATAATCAAGAAAAAGTAAGCTCTGCTTCTAAATGAAGTCCCCATAAATGTAAAACACCAGCAATGTTTTCAGAAATTCCTCTTATTTGGGCACATTAATGAGCTTCCAGCATGTCTCACTCCTAAGACTTTTTAAGCCTGGCTTCTGAAAATAGCACCAGACTCCTCTTACTGTGTTCAGGTTGCCAGGATTCATGTTTTCATCCCTTAGAATGCGTTAGTCTCCATGCTTCCTGTCTCTTATTTGTGAGTTCTTCAGAGATGAAGAAGCACTGCATCTTGCCAAAGGTAGCTTCGTGACTTCACGGGCACAGCTGTATGTTACAAAGCAAGTGTGTCTTCATAGCTTTCCCTCTTCACATTTCCATTTTTTCTCCCTCCGCCTCAGGCGACCTCTGCTTCATGCTCATTTTTGTCTTAAATCTGCTTTCCTTGCCCTTCTTCAAGTACAAGCATGTGTGTATACACACACACACACACACACACACACACACACACACATCAGGTTCTTTCAGATCACACTTGCATTCAGATTACCTCAGGTGCTAGGGTTTAATTATAACAAGGACACACAGATAGCCATCTCAGCAGTGTCACAACTGACCCTATGAAGAACCGAGACATCTTTTAGACAGCTCAGCTTCTCTGTCTCAACTCTCCACTGACATTCTTCCTGGGCCCCTGGTCGCAAGTGACCCCTCCCTGTGTCTGAGGAAAGATCCTACTGGGTCTGTTAGCCACTTGGGTAACAGGATACCTCACAGACCAGTCTATTAGGTTGTCTTTGAGTCAGGCAATCGACTGTGGCCATGATCTTAAGCAAGACCTTTGTGTCCAAGGACTTCTTATTTCTGGCTGCTTTGCTTAAAACAGGTCTGGGCCAGGGGTCCAGTCTCCTCTTCAATACACTCCTCTCCCTAGTTTCCTCAGATTCTCCTACTGTCTTCAGGCTCTGCTGGATCCCCCCCTCACTGCTGTATCCTGAACTGGTATTTGTCATATTCCCATGAGAATGCCCTAGACTTCGGTGGAACTCCCAACTCCATTCACCCACGTTACCCACATACTGTTGCGTGCTCACCAGTGCTGGCAATAGAAGTCCTTGTGGCAGGAAACATAAAATTACCCAGTGTTGTCCAAAAGGCTACTTCTTAGGCCATGTCTGCATTTCTAAAAAGGATTTGTTGGTAAAATAATTTAGTCTTTTTAATTATTATTGTGGCTTTTTAATATGAGTCTTTGTAAAGGTTCCTTTCACGTGAGGCCATTATCACCTCTGATCTGGAGCAATGGTTTGTGTATAGCATGTAATAAGCAATAAGATTTACAATTAACTTGAATTATTTTATAGCTTCAGTGCATATTTATATTGGTAAATACCAGAAGTAGATGATGCTTTTTCACAAATGTATCAGTACATAAAGAAATATTGTTTTGTTTCAGAGATGTGTGCTCATTTGTCTTATTACCAGCTGCTCTTGACATCTTTTCTGAGGTGTTTACACATCTGTTCGGTGGAGTTTTGTTTCTTTCTCTCTCCGTTTTTAATAAATTTGCTCAATATTTCTGTGCTACTAATACCCTACTCCCGCTTCCATTTCATTAAGCTGCATTTTATGCTTAGTATTCCATACGGTGACTTGGCTTTCGAAAAGGATGAAGTGTTGACTTTAATACTATAAATTTGTATCATATAGCAATTAAATATTGCCAATGTCCCCTCGATAAAATGACTCAAGGAGAATGGCATTAATAAGATTAGGAAAAATACCAGACAGTGTTTTCAAGTAGGCAGAACCTATTTTCAGGATCCTTTTATTTCTCTCTTGGCTCCCCTCTCTTCCTTTGTTGTGTCGTTCCCAGAGAAGAGTGCACCATGCCTTCCCCCCTCCCTCCTGACCCTCACCCCCATCTCTTAGTCTTACAAAGAAGTGCCTTGGGCTCTTGACCTTTCTCTCTGAGTTCCTTCCTTCAAAACATTCATTCTTATTCTTTCTGGACTGAGCTAGTGTTTATGAACCAAAGTGTTCATAACCAATAATGTCTTATTGTAACACCCCTCTCCTCTGTATTAGTCAGGGTTCTCCAGATAAATAGAACCAATAGGGTGGAGATATAGATTTATCATAAGGAATTGGCTGATGTGATTATGGAGGCCAACAGGTCCCCAGATCTACAATCAGCAAGCTTGAGACCCAAGGGAGCCCATGATTTAGCTCTAGTTTAAAAGGCTGACAGGATTGAGGCCCAGGAAGAGCCAATGTCAGTTTGAATCCAAAGGCGGGGGTGGGGGGTAGGAAAAAACAGCAACACGATGTCCCAGCAAAAACACAGTCAGACAGGAAGAGTTCCCTCTTACTTGAGGGAGAGTCAGCCTTTTTATTCTATTTAGGCCTTCAACTGATTGGATGAGGCCTACCAACTTTGGGAGAGCAATCTGCTCTACTCAGTCTACCAATTCATATGTTAATTTCATGCAAACACACCCTCACAGACACACCTAGAATGATGTTTGTCCAAATGTCTGGGTACCCTGTGCCCAGGCAAGTTAATACGTAAAATTAAGCATCAAACACTCCAGGAAGTATCTGCGTTTTAATCTTAGTTCTTCCAGACTCTTAGCCAAAGGGCAGGGATAGCCAGGAGAAGAGGCAGGCCTTGAAGCACTGTGTGCAAGAGACCAAATATTCTTACTCCTAAACATCATACTGAGGATTAATAGTTTATGAAAGTATTTTTCTTTTGTTGGATTTGAGTTAGATATTTTACATAATCTAGCATATAAAATAGAAAAGTCAATTTTCAGTCTTCTAACCATCAATTTCATATTGAAGCTAATCATTAAATCGTATTGATTAATTTATATTTTTTTTCACTTTTCATTGAGGTAAATTGATAGAACATAAACTTTAAACTTAACTATTTTAAATTGAATAGATCAATGGCACTTAGTACATTTACAGTATTGTGTAACCACCACCTCTATCTAGTTCCAGCACATTTTCATTACCCCAAAAGGAAGCCCTATACCTTTTAAGTAGTTACTTCCCATGTCCCCTTCTTTCTTTCAACCATGAATCTGCATTTTGTCTCTATGGATTTATCTATTCTGTATATTTAATGTAAATTGAATCATTTTGTGATCTTGTGTGTCTGGCTCTTTTCACCTAGCCTAATGTTTTTTGCGGTTCATCCATAATGTAGTGTATCTTAGTACTTAATTTATTTTTATAGCTGAATACACACACATTGCAATTTATTTATCCATTCATCCTTTGATGAATATTTGAGCTATTTTCACCTTTTGGCTATTGTGAATAATGTTGTGAACATGCATATACAAGGATATTTTTGAGTACCTGTTTTCAATTCTTTGGGGAATATACCTAGAAGTGCAATTGTTAGGTCACATGGTATTTCAATGTTTAACTTTTTGAGAAACTACCAAAATGTTTTCCAAAGTGGCTGAACCATTTTACATTCCCACCAACAATGTACAAGGTTTCCGATTTCTCCACATTTTCATCAATACTTATTATGTTCCTGTTAATTAATATTTAAATAATCAAATTTAAGTATCTACTCTTGGGCATAAATATTTATCCTACAAGGAGATCTTCTAGGGAGTTAAGAAACCAAAGAACCAGACATTAGTTTCTGAGGAAGTCATGATTAATTTAAGATTAAAGGGGAAAGGACATATTAAACACTTTAATTAATGATTTACCTGCACTCCACCTCATTCCAAATGGAAGTGGATATGCCTTACAAGATACTTACATTATAGAGTTTCCATATTACTTTCATCAGAATATCTGGGGTGCTTGTTAAATAATGTATGTCATCTGGCCCCACCAAATTTAAGACATCAGAATTTCAGGGCATTAAAAGGATCATAAATCTGGAATCTGCATTTTAAATACAGTCTCTGAATGACTTTTACATAAACTGAACTTGAGAACCACTGGTGTAACCAGACCAAAAACATCTCATTAGTTAAATGAGGGATTGACTCTCACCATGATCATTATTTAAAGCATTTGTGATAAAAGGTTTTTCTGTTGTGGCAGGACTTTTTGTTCTGCAGAAAGAGATGTGGTTGGCCATTTTCAATCTTGCAAGTTAATATAATTTAAAATTATATGTTTTGTCAACTTCTGACATTTGCTTAATAGATTTGGCATATATTTAGATCACCAATAATTATACTGAAAGCTTTATGAAGGGTGAGTCTTGTGTTTTACTGAAATGGCAAGAATTGCATTACAAAACCTGAGAATAACCAAGTTCCGGTCTCCATCATTAGAAGTCTCTTCCCCACAAATATCTTTTTATATGTGCTTCAATTTTTAAATTATTAGGTGTGGGACTTTATATTTCTTTGTTTAGGGTGATGTTTGGTAAATTGGTCACTTCAGTGTTTCTCACTTTTTGGGGATCAAGCATTTCATTAGAAAAGTAGGAATCTTTATTAAATGTCAAATAAATAAAGTACAAAATGTTTTTTTAAAAAATGAAACTATGAATCTTTTACTCTTTCCCCACTAATGAATATCCTACTCCCCATCCCTTGTAATTTTGAATAAATGTCTGGGGTTCCATACATATAAGGTTGAGAATATGATGTTTAGGCCTCTTACTCCTTTACATCTATAAATTCTTCCTGCAAGTTAAATTTTTCCCATTATTTTTATTACACAGTAGAAACTACAGTAATATCTGATGTAACAAAATAAAAACAAAGCAAAAAAGCCCAGTGGTATCAGTCCCTCGAAACATATTATTTACTCAAAAGAAAGCAGAAAAGGTCTTTGAAATACAGAATAAAAGTCTGACACGTAGCCCAAGCATTTTCTTTCGTGAGAGAGCTAGAGATACGACCTTGAAATATTAGGCAGCAGATTACATGCAGGAAGACACACTGACAAAGATGAAAAAGGGAAATACAGCATGCTAGCAAAAGAAGAAACGGGTTTAATTTTTAAAATAACAGTGTGTTCTCATTTAATGAGAGACTACAAGCATTATCCCCTTGAGTGGTCTCCGAGCATAATTCTTTTGCAGTAATGAGTATACATTTGCGTCTGAAAACTCTTGCTCATCAAGAAAAGACAGGGTCCTATTGATCATAACATGTTTATGGAAAATATAATTCATTTTAGAAAGATTTTAGATGCATTTTCATGAGCATGAAAGAATGTTCCATGAACATAAAAAATGGATAATGTTAAATTACCAAGAGATTTTGCTGATATTAAAACCCCAAGATACTGTTCTTTTCTACTATAGTAGTTAAGATGCTTCTGATTCAGTATTTCTGCCTGTTTTGCTTAAGTTATTATTTGTGTACATGAATGTTTATAACACTATGTTGCCACACAGCAGCCTACCTGTCTGTCTCCATGTACCTGCCCTTAAAGAAAGGAGAGTCTGTGAGTTGGATCTTTTCAGGGACTTTGCTTCACCTTTGTGTTTGCAACTTATGTCTCCCTGTTTGGCCCCAGAAAAATGGCTGGTCAGTTAATGATGAGTAAGATTCCCCACTGGGAGGGACAACTCAAGCCAGGCGCAGTTGAGTGGGGACCAACAGGAGAACCCATGGAGTTCATAGAGGTGGGCACAGCCCCCACCTTCCCCCAGCTAAGGAGAGCCTCTGCCTCTGTGGCTGCATTCCTTTCCACAACCTGCAAGGGAAGAGATTCAATGGTTTGCCTCCATCTATTCATATGCATAAAGGTTTTATCCCTTGGGGAAGTAGTGCATCCTGAGATTTAGGGTTCAGCTGCCTGCAGGCAAGGGTGATTGGCTTGAATCAGTTTCCTATTATGATGTATAAGATTCACAGATCTTGAGACTGACAAGCTTTATCTCCTTTATTCCCCCACCTAACTAATAAAACCTATGCTTAGGCCTGATTTGGGGCCCAGTCTTTGAGGCTGGAGTCCCCTTGGCCCCGCTTCACTCTTTATGGCTACTGTCTTTTCTTAACCCTGCGCTGCCCTCCTCGCTCCTCACAACCCTCGTTGCACGGGACGCAACAACACTATTCCTGCTGTTCACTACTGGGGCTAAATCCTCGTTGCGCTAATAAAAAGACACATTTTTGCAAAGTTAGATGTCTTTCTTGAGGTGCTCTTCTAGTAGCTATGTCTCTGGTAATTCAAGGAACACTTTTGCAAGATGACTGAAAGAGTTAGTGATGTATTTTGTGGTCAGAAGAAGGGTGATACTTTGAATGTAAATGAGACACAGCTGCTCCATTTTTCTTTTTTTAAATATGAAATCTAGAGAAGTGTCAGGCTTTTGTTACCTCCATGCATGTGAGAGACTAAGGGAGTACTAATGATTCTGTCTTCACAAAGAAAGTCACAAGTGTTTATACTTTTCAGAAAACAAAGGTGTGAACTGCATCAATATTACCACAGCAATACATTAAAACATACAACAACCAATTAAAATCAGAGACTTTGTGGAAGTTCCAATTTGTTTTCTTGGGATATAGCAACACTCTAAAACCTGGGTGTTTTCCAAACTCTTTGTTAGAAATTACATTTGCAAGAGTAGTTTTATAATGCTGAAGAGATTTGCTTTTCTGCAGCAAAGGGGAAAGAGGAAACATGTGCATATAAAGCCTTGTACATGAATGTTCCTAGCGGATTTATTTGCATTAGCCAAACCTAAATATCCTTCAGCAGGTGAATAGGTAACAAACTGTGGTATACCAGTACAGTGGAATACTACAATGCCCTAAAAAGGGAAGAACCATTAATAATACAGCAACATGGATGTAGCTCAACCTCAATAATTAGGTTGAGTGAAAAAAGCCAGACAAGTATGAGTATATACTGTATGACTCAATTTATACGAAATTCTAGAAAATGCAAAACTATAGTGAAAGAAAATCAGAGGCTGCCAGGGGCATGAGGGAGAAGAGGGAAGGAGAAATTACAAAGAGGACCTAGAAAACTTTTCAAGGTGATGGACGGATATCTTGATTGTGGTGATGACTTCCCAGGAATATACATGTCAAAATTTACAGATTGTACACTTTAAATGTGTGCAGCTTATTGTATGATAATTACATGTCAATAAAATTGTTTACAAGAAAAAGCAACACAGCTTCCTCACATGTATCATCTCCTCCCTTGTTCCTCCCTTCCTAAGGTACTAGCTTGACAAAACCACAATGTCTGCTAAATACGTGCCGACACCAATGCAGCTGTGTGCGGTTGGCAGAACCTAAACAAACAATACCGACTAGCGACACTTGAAAAGAAATTGTTTATAAAAGAAGGCCCACAATACAAAACCAATTTTTTATTCCAAAATTATATCTATCCACAATTTTAAAAATGCTTGGAAGATTAGAAACAAAAAAACTAAGCAGTGACTTTTGTACATTACAGGTGATTTTTATTTCCTTGTTTATATTTTGCTGTGCAAATAAAAGTTTTTACAAGGAACAGTGGTTAGTTTTATGAGCATTAACACTAACAAATCTATGTCTGCTTTTAAACATTAGGCTATCATCTCTGCAGGATGTGTTTGCTAAAGCCCAGCGTATGCTGTAAACAAAAGGGTGCAGAGGCTGCCTCGTATGTAGCTCTCAGAGCTTTCGCAAGGGTGTATTTCAGCTGGTCTGACATCTTTCCCCACCATTTTCCCTTCTACCTGTAGCTAGAAGACGAAATTACAACATTGCGACAAGTGTTATCAGCGAAAGAAAGGCATCTGGTTGAGATAAAACAAAAACTCGGCATGAACCTGATGAATGAATTGAAACAGAACTTCAGCAAGAGCTGGCATGACATGCAGACTACTACTGCGTAAGTATATTAAGAGAATTTTTTAAAAATCACTTAGCCTGCTGCCTCACTGCTCTTTCATTTTTTTATTTTATTTTTTTCCTACAAGGCTGCTTTGGTACTGTGCCTAGGTGGAAAAAATATTTCTCTAGAAGTAAAATAAAGAAATATGAATAATCATTAAATATGTTGTGTGTGAAGCAGACTCTAGAAAGTAGCTTCATGAAATGAAACATTGTTCACCAAAATTCTGTTTTCACTCAGACCACTTTTATGTGGTTGCACAGTTTAAATTTGTTTTCTCTTTATTACATATTCTTAAACATTTGTTAAAGATGTATATTTTTCTTTATGTTTTTTCATAAAATTGTAAATGGACGGAGAGAGGCCTATTAGTCCACAGTGAGAGGTACCAGCAATGGGCAGCAGTTATTTCAGTTTTGCTGGGGGCCAGCTTTGCCTGCTCTCTCCTGAGAACACAGGTCTAAGACCATTTGTTCCTTTGTGAAGGTACCCTTTGTGTGAGGAGCTGATATTTCCTTACTGTGGTTCTGATGTGGGGATATTTTCCTGTGACTCCCCAAACGATGTAGGTAATGTTGGATTTGCTAGCAGTTTCTGGGTGTGGGCCAGGATCGTGTCTTGTGAAGCCGAAGAATGGAAACACAGACCAGGGAGAGGCAAAAAGTTTTAAAAAGAGGATAGGTTATTAGAGGCAGAAGAGGTAGCAGCTCCCGAGCGGGAGGGGGTCCCGAATGGGGGTGTCCCATGACTGAGGCAAAAGCTCTTTCTTTTACACCTTCCCTTGCCTGCTTGGGGAAGGGGGCTGGAGCCTTCTAATAGAATTCATCTATCAGGTTTGTCCTGTTTGCTCATTCTGAAGGGATTAACGAACCAACCCGTTCCTATCTATCAGATCTGCTTCTTTGTCAGGCCAGAAGGGATTTGAGATTATTTATTAACCTCAAGGCGTATTCTCATGACTCTGTCCTGGAGTGAAGGAGACATTCCAGGGCCTGGAGTTTCAGGATATGGCTGCTTTGTGTTTATTCCATCAGGGACCTCCCTATCTACCTAGTAATCATACTAACTAACCTGGCCCAGTTCCTTTAGTTTCCACGTGAAAGGAGAGTGTTCTCTCCCCTTGTAACAGCCTAGCAATCCTACAGGCTTCTATGCTTGTAACCCCAAGGGCTCATACAGACTGGGTCAGGGCACAGCCCAGAGAAGGGCAGGATGGAGCCAGCGAGCCCAGCAGTTTATCTCCAGAGGCTAACCACCCTTCTCCAACCTGAAGATGACAATTATAGAAGAAGATAAGACACCACACATTGATATATTTGTATTTTGTAACACTATGTGAACAATCTCCTGAAAAGCATAGCTGGATTTTAGGCACCAAATTAAATGAGCTTATCTGTCAGTTGTTTAAGCCTCTGTCTTTGCACCTTGTAGGCCTATACCAGTTAAAGGCCTGGCATCATAAGGCTGAAAGATCTCCAATTCCCTGGGTGTGGTCACCTCCATATTTAACCCAGGTCTGGGGGCTTCATGTCACACTGATCTGAACTTCTTCTGGGGTATAAGAAACAGGCTGGATATTTCTGTTTGGCCTCCGTAACCACAGGGCAGCGATAAGCTAACCAAATGGAAGGCCCAGCAATTCTGGCTATTCTGTTGCTGAAGGGAGGGAGGGAACCTGAAATATCTGGGCAGAGGGTGGGTCATGTTTTCTCTCCATCTGCTGAGGGCAGGATAGAAGATAGGGCAGTGATGGGAACGATTTATAGTCATCCTGGGACATGGAATTAGAGCAGACAAGTTCAAGGAAGGCTTTTAGCCTCTTCGCGCAGGGGAGATTCTGTAGTTTGTGTTTTTCCCATGTTTGAAAAACAAACTGGTTTTACAGTGAGGCATCCTACTTCAGTATCAACGTTTTTGTTGAATGAATAGAACAGATTTATTCCCTGGGGTGTGGAATTGCAGTCTAGTCAGGAACACAGGAATTTTGTTGTTTGTTTTACAAGTTATTACAATTTACCAGTTCAAAAAGATAAGTGTGAAAAATTATGTAGAGGCAAATACAGTATATTGTAAGGGTGGAAAGCCTGAACCTTGCTGGGGTCTCAGGGAAGGTTTCCAGAGGAAGAGATGTTTAAGCAGAATCTGAAGGATGAGTCTGAATTTAATCAGGCCAGAAGAGCAGGAGGAATCTCCTGGAGGAGTGAAGGCAGGCAGGGGAGGCAGCCCCCCCCCCCAAGGAAAGTGGTCTAGTTAATTAGTGTTGTGGACATAGCAGGGAGAAGTGGCCTTATGGCATCTGTTAAGAGAGTTGGTCTTTATCCACAGGCAATAGAAAACCATTAAAGGGGTCCTGAGACAAGTCTTAAGGCGTGTCTACTATTAGGCATTATTACCCAGGGGCTAATCTAAATCCTCAGGAGATGGGATTCAACAGAGGGACAAAGATCCTACAGTCTCTGTGTGTTGAAAAGGAAAAGAGCAAGAAACAAGTAACAAAATAAACAAATGAGGAAATATCAGAAAGTGCTATGATGCAAACAGTATAGAGTGATGTACTAGAAAGTGACTTGGGAGGAGAGGGGAGACGCGGCTGTGATTGGATCCCAGTTGGGAAAATCCTGTCCTGGAACATTACTTTCATTTGAGACCTGAATGATAAGAAAGATCTCTTGTGATGATCTGGGGAAGAGCTTTCAGTTTGAGACCAATGTAAATGCAAAGACCCTGAGGCCAGAAATACCTTTGCAGTTTTCAGGAGCCCAAAGAAAGTGGTATGTCTGGAGTGTAGTGAGAGGAGAGGATTGTCAGACCTCTGGGGCCTCCCAGGTCCTGGGGAGTAGTGGGGTTTTTTTCCCAAGGGCTCTGGATGCCATTGGAGTTTGAAGTAGGAAGTGACCTGTTCTGATTCAACTTTTAGGAAGATCACTCTAGTTACTTTGAGTACTGTAGATTGAGTTGAGGCAGCAGTGGAAACCAGAAAATCATTTCTGAAACTGTTGGAGTAGTGCAGGTGGTGATGATGGTGACAGAGAGTTGTTAGGCATGGCCAGAGGAATGAGTCACAGGAGACCAAAATTGGTCTATTGGAATTTATTTGGCATGTTTGAGCTTCGGGAGGTCAGGCTAGAAAAGATCATAACCTCGCTCGCCCAGCAAAGAGGGGTATGGAGTTTTACACCATACCATGGAGGGGGTAAACAAGGCTGTTCCCTCTTCAATGACAAAGGATTTCAGGGCAGGACCAAGCCCTCCAGCTCCAAACCCTGGCCCCAGGTCTGCCCAGGCCTGCTGATCACAGGCCCCTAGGAGATAAAGCAAGACAAGATCAAGACAAGATGGCTTTTCAAATAAGGTTTCTGCTCCTGGCCTAAATATGGCCTAACAAGAGTTGTGGACATGAGAAGACACGATTCGGAGGTCAGGCCAGGGGGACTGACTTCCCGGTGGTTTGGAGGTGGTGGTGGGGAATAGAGGATCAAATGTGACTCTTCTATCTGTGGCGTGGGCTATTGTGTGAGTATCGGGACTGTTCACTGCTGTGGGAGTATGGCATTGTGGTTAAGCCTGTGGGCTGTGGACTCCAGTGGCTTGGATTGAAATCGAGGCCTCCCTGCATCTGTGAAATGAGGTCATATTGGTACCTATTTCATAGGCAGTGAGGATTCAATGAGTCAGTATTTGTGCAGCACGCAGGACCCTGTCCAACACTTTGGAAGCATGTTCACTGTTCTAGGAAAGACTGAGACAGGTCTGGTGGGGAGACCCAAGAATTATTTTGGCTATGTGAGGTCTGAAATGCTCAGTAGACAAATGAGTTTATAG
The DNA here is from genome assembly GCF_964194185.1 of Rhinolophus hipposideros. Lineage (NCBI taxonomy): Eukaryota > Metazoa > Chordata > Mammalia > Chiroptera > Rhinolophidae > Rhinolophus > Rhinolophus hipposideros. Next base: position 34,539,272 of record NC_138049.1, on the reverse strand, counting down.
GGTGAGAAGGCAACTTGGAGGAAAAGTCAGGGACAGAGGTGGACATTTGGGAGCCATCTGCATATTGATATCATGGAAAGCTATAGGACTAGATGAGATTTCCTCAGAGATTTAATAAATACAAATGAAGGCGGACTCCCTAACCTTTAGAAATGACGTGGACTTTCCTTTGTAGGGAACAATCAACCCCTTTCTTAAGAGGGAGGCACATGTCTATCAACAACTTAATTTTGGGAGAGTGTCTTTCTCCCACTCATTTTTCTTGGCTGCTGAGGGAAGAGGAAAAGTCTTAATCACATGTTGAGTGATAGCATAATCTATTTTCCTCATGAATTAATCGAATCCCTGCTGTTGGTGTCCGTGATACCCATTCCAGGACAAACTCTATGCCTCATACAATGAATATTTCAATGTGAAGGAATTGGGGTGGGGTTAGGTTGAGTAGAATTAGATTTCAAAGCACTAAAAAGAATTTTAGCTGTCAGAGAATTGCAGGTAATTCCCAGAGGCAATGCTTGGCATACTGATTAAGTGATTATGACCTATTTAGTTTGATTGATTTATAATGAAAAGAAAATCAGTGGTATGGTAATAAAAGATCTTGGCATATTTTAGTCTGTGGTGTGATTCACATTGAAATAGGACTGGATGTGTAGGAATAATTACACAGCGAATTGAAATTACCTCCTTTCTAGAAAGATAACCATATAGTAGAAGGTCAAGAAATCACCTCTGTCCAGGACTTATTGTTGTTGTTTTTGTCATAGTTTTTCACATACTTTGATTTGAGAGCACCGAATCCTAACCACTAGACCACCAGGGAACTTACATGCTTTGGTTTGAGAGAATCTAAGAGCAGACACAAAATATTCCCCCATTATTTTTGTTCTGTTTTGTTTTTTACTGTTCTCTGCTGCTTTTTTATAATGTCTTTAGGCTTCAAAGAGACATGGGCGATGTGTGTAAGTGGGGTGTAGTGGGTGGGGAAGCCACTGGAGGAGAAATTGAATTGAATCTCTTCTGTTGGAAGGAGTAGGAACTCAAAGATGTAACATTGTGGTGGGTCATTGAAGCTGGGTCAAGCTTAATGTGGGTCAATTAAAATTACGCTTCATTTTAATATGCATTTAGCCTTTGCTAACCCATGAGATTGCCCACTAATAAACCCTTCTGAGTTGCACCACAGACCAAATGGTAGGTCTACAAAGGGGAGAAGGTCTTGGAAAGGAATTTAAGTCATGCCATCTTTTTGGAAAGCTTAATAACTTCATCCTATATAAGGAAGAACAAAACTCTAACCTTCAGCATTAAAAAAAAAAAAAAAAAAAAAAGCCCAGTGCTTGAAAATCAAAGTTTAGTTTATAATTTATTTACTCTTTGATTTTGTGCTTCTAAGACTTCCAGGCCCTTTTGGGCAGTAATGATTATTATCTCTTTTTATGAGAAGGCTGTTATAGCACTATTGAGTTCAGAAGTGCCAGTGTAGATTAAAGACCTAATTTTAATAGACACACATGGCCAGTCTTCCACACAGGCGTTCGTTCTTCTTCCCTTTCATCTTCCATCTTATCACACAACGCAGGAAGTACATTCTTTTTTTTGTAGATTCAAGAGGTAAATCTATGTTTTGATAACATGTGTAGGGAAACTTCGGAAGAAAATAAGCTGAAGTGTTTTTTGTTTGTTTGTTTGTTTGTTTGTATCTTTGGTGAAATGCTGCATATGCAACCATTAAAGTAATGCTCTCTTTTAAATCCCATAATAGAAAATAAATTCATGCTATAATGTATCTTCTTGTAAAAAGACTGTTGAATGTTTAATTTTTTTCTTCTATTTGTACATAGAAAATGCTTTACGGCAAACCATTTTAGAAGATGACATGCTTTCTCCTTTTAATTATTAATACTGACTTTCAAATTAGTAAGACATGACAGGAGGAATGTGCATGAAAAGTCAATAGAATGCCTGTTGATAGGCTTGCAGGGAATCTCACCCCACATACTGAAGATCCTCTTGTCGTTGTGCTGGCCGACAGCTAACCTGTCCTGGCCATGCCAAGCTATCCATTCCGTAAAAAAGATGTGGTACATATAGACACAATGGAATAGTATTTAGCCGTGAAAAAGAAAGAAATCCTGCCATTTGTGACAACATGGATAGACCTTGAGAGCACAACTACGCTCAGTGAAATACGACACATCAGATACGGGGTGTTATCATTTATAGGTGGTATCTTAAAAAAAAAAGTCAAACTCTTGGAAAGATAGTGGAAGGGTGGTTTGCTGAAGGGTGTGGGAAAAAGGGAGAAGCTGGTGAAAGAGCACAAACTTTCAGTTCTAAGATGAATATACTCTGAGAATTTAAAGTACAGTGTATAGTATGGTGACTATAGTTGATAACACTGTATTGTATAATTAAAATTTGCTGTAAGTAGAACTTAAAGGTTTATATGGATGTATTACTTAACTAGATGGGAGGAAATTTTACACAATGTATATGTATATCAAATCATCACAATTATATATCTTACAATTTCATTTACCTTGATAAATCAGAATTAAAAGCCACTAATTCCAGTCAAACTGAATCTTTGAAAAGTAAAGTCTATTTTCCTATTGACTTTCGTTGAAAAATAGGAAGTTTCCTTGTACTCAAAACAAAAATGTCTCCCAGTAAGTGCTCTTCAGTGTATATAAAATGCTCAGTAGCTGTGAGCTGCAATTGGTCGTCATGGTTAAAGCAACGTCCAAGAAAGGTTCAGTGCTAGACAAGATTCCGGCCTTACTGGGTGCGGATCCCTGCAAAGCTGAGGTTTGCTGGCATTGCTTTCAAGCATGTAAGAACAAACTTCCCTTCACTCACCTTAAGGCTTCCATTACTCTCCTCCAGAGTTAGAAATTTTCACCAGAAAGCCCTTACTCTGCTCCTGTAGCTGAAATCTGGGAATCCAACTGGACTCCATTTCCTTCCTTTGGCCTCATGGGCTCTTGTTCTGGTTTATGCTGGCACCGGGACAGTGTTGATGAACACGATGTGACCCTGCCCTCAGGAAGTTCAGGCAGGTCATGGGGACAGATTCGAAAACCATAATTGCAACACAGTGGGAAATATTTGGAAAGAGCTGTGCAAAGGGGACGATGGGAACACAGAAGACAGGCACATAATAAAGTTTTCTTGAAGCATATACTCCAAATTTGTCTGCCTCTCAATGTACAGTTGACAGCAAACTGGGGCTATCTTAACATTTTGACATGTATTTAAAGAAAATGTATTAGTCCCCTACTGTATCCATTATGTAAGTTAGCAGTGGTGTAACTTACATTTAGCTTAAAATAAGAGACTCTAGTAATCTAAAATGCTAAATACCATTTCCATTTAAATTACAAGGTTGTTAGATCATTCGGAAGGTTAGTATGTAAGTTGTTTTTCATTATTTGAATATTATTGAACATAATTTTATACGTTAGGGTTGAAATTCACTTTAAGTATTAGTAATACAAACTGTATACCAAATTCCATGGCCTGATAATGGGAGCAAAATGCAAATACACTGACATCCTTTGGGGTTATCATGGCCCGACAGGATTGTCTTTTGTCAAGATACAGGCTCCTGGCCTCTAGATGGGATTGTGTATTCCTTACTCACTTTTAAAATCAAGCCCAGTGAGGATGCAGCCTAAGGTTATAGGTTTGGGCACACAACTCCAGAAGGACCCTGTACTTATACTGTGAGGTTAGTGCTGCTTCTTGGAGCTCGTAAGGGTTCTCAGTCCATTGTCCCATCTCTCGGGGTCCCTGGTTACTTGGAAATCACTTACCCACTTATAACCCTCTCTCATTGCCTACTGCCTTGAAATCTCTTTTCCTCAATGATTGGTCTCTAAGTGACACGTAAAAGGACTACTAATTGTTTTCAAGAAACATGATGGGTAGCCTAGGGAAGAGCTGTAAACATGTTGGGGGGAAATGTGCATCTTAGAATTCATGAAATACAAAATTATTATTTCTCTCTACAAACACTGACCTAACTTACCCTCCAATTATCTGTCATTTCCAAGTGGAAGGCAAGTGCATTGGGCTGGGTCCTGGCCCTGCCTCTGTCATTAAGGAGTTACATAACTCTTCTGGGCCTCAGTTTCATCATCTGTAGTCTGGCGGGATTGGGCTCCAGTGCCTTTCAGATTTAACATTATATAATTCTCAGAAATAGTTTCCAGTCCTAAAAATCTCTCTTTAACACCCCATTGAACTAACCATGTGGTTGAATTTAACTTTGAAATTTCACATATAGAGTTGCATTTTTCATTGTGAGGACGTAATGTCACTAAAAACTCTCTAAAGTGGTCAGAGGCCTGTGTATACCTCCATCACATTTTGATATAGAAGTGTCTTTAAAACAATGTAGCTCGCGCTTATTGCTTCTCTGTACTTCTCTGTAGCTATTTTTAAATTGAGTCAGCAAATTCAGAATGTTACACACACAAAAGTGTTCAAACATCACCTCTTATCTCCAAATTCAAAGCACTCTCATATATGTAAAGTTAAGCTCCATGGAACAGTTTACAAGAAAATTAAACATTTGCTCTAATTGCAAGAAATTCCTGAAGAAATACAGGACCAACAGAAGAAGGAATTCTCTATATATACCCAGTCCCAACCTCGCAGATATTGCAGAGTATTTCTTTCCTTTTCCCTTGAGTCCCCTTTCAGGCCTTACAGAGCCAGTCCTGGGTGAATGCCCAATGGACTTTCTTCCCTTGACCTTCCTCCAGTGCCTTTTCTACCGTTTCCCCTTCCCCCGACCCCGAGCCCAGCTCTCTCTTCTGCTGACACCCACTTGGCCAAAGCTTCAGGGACCTCTGGTCCTGATTGGACAGGAAAAGGTGGCTTTCCCAGTCTTCCAAAGGGTGCAGGCTCAGATCTTTGTAGTTCTTCAAAGCGGGGCATTCACAATACAACAAAACCGTTTTCTCGCCACATTTGATGGAATCACAATAGCACAATGACTACAGCAGGTCCTACTTGAGGCAGGATGGGCCTCCTATGTTTGAGAAGTAGTGAGGAGGTCGGGGTGAATGGAGTGAATGGAGCAGAGTGAGCAAGGAAAAAGAGGAGATGCAGGAAATTCTAGGGGACGCACTTGTGTAAGCACATCGTAAGGCCCGTTGTATGGACTTTGGCTTTTACTTTGAGTGAAATGAGGAGCCAGTGCAGGGTTGTGACAGAGGAGTGACTTAGCGTTGTAATGGATCCCTCTAACTGCTGTGGAAAAAGGACTCAAGGGAGATAAGCGTAGAGAGAGACTAGTGAGGAGGCTACTGCAACAGCCCAGGTGAGAGGTGGTGGTGGATTGAACGAAGGTGCATAGCACTAGGCGTGGTGAGACACTAGACAAATTCTTGACGTATTTTCAAGGTTGCACCAACAGGATCTCTTGATGGGTTGAATATGGACTATAAAAGGAACAGAAGGGGCAAAGATGATAGTAAGTCTTGTATTTGGGGTACTTAATTGATTACACCATTTCCCCACCAATATACATAAGAAACTTACATTAAAAAAAGTTTTTCTGTACACCTGAAATCTATGTAATTTTACTAACAATTGTCACCCCAATAAATTTAAAAAAAATTTTTTTTCTTGATATTTTACAGAATGATAATGTGAGTAGAAAGAGTCCTGGGTCAAGCCTAACTCTAAATCCCCATCCATAGCACAAGAACATTTTATCTGCATATAACGCTGTGTTTTCCTCACTTCCAACATGTATGGATTCCATTTTTTAAATGCATTTTTCATAGATTTGATTTTGTGGTTCAATTACTACTTTGTGAAAACGTTGTCAGCATCCTAACAATATAATGGAATAAGAATTCCAAATTTTTCTTCCTTAATTTGTAATTATATTGTATTGTTTTTGAGGCTAAAATCACTACATTTAAATCTTTCTTTTAAAGACTAATTTTTTTTTTAATTCTATAGTATATCATCTGTATATTACATTGTGTTCACCACCCAACGTCAAATCTCCTTCCATCACCACATATTTGACCCCATTTTCCGTTTTCTACCTCTCTCCTACCGCTTTCCCTCTAGTAACCACTATACTGCTTGCTGTCTGTGTCTATGAGTTTTTGTTTATTTATCTTGTTTGTTTGTTGCTTTCAGTTTTATAGCCCACATATGAGTGAAATCGTAGGGTTCTCAACTTTTTCCATTTGACTTATTTTGTTTAGCAAAGCTATTTCTAAGCCCAGTTAATCCAAGTGTTTGGGACCTGCTTTGGGAACCTGTTTCTTCTGAAGAATTATCAGGCCTCGAAGTCTCGTAATAATGACTGATGTTTTTATTTCTGGTCATTAACATTTAGTTCTATTTTAACTGCCTTACTACTAATAACAAGTTAAATATTAATATTTTATTTCATGTGTAAACTGCCTGAAATTCCACGGTTTCAATGTAATCAAAAACATTTTCCCCGTAATTAAAATCTAATGTCATACAGTAAAATATAAAATTAAATTGTAATTTGAATAAGCTGATATGTTTGTACCTTTAACGGAAAACAAAATAGGCAAATATCCCAAAAGCCCCTTTCTTCCATCTTCTCACTTCTCATTTGCTGCTTGACCCAGAGCCATCTGAAGTCCCCCTTCCCCATTTTACTCACACAGTTCTGTCCAGAGACACAGATTCGCTCCTAATCACCAGATTCTTTTTTGACCCTTATTCCTCTTCGTCTTTCCATATTTTCTAAGAAGTGTCTGTTTAGTAAATGAATATTTGGTTTGGTTTGACGATCTCGATAATATGATTTTTACACTTCCTGAAAAACAAGCATTGTGTAAATAAATAACGTGGTGCTGATAATATTTTAAACTCATTCCTTCCTGCTAACAAAAAGACAATAATACAATACTATATTAATCAAGTGATTTCAGTCCTGAGGAAGACCAAGGAGCATGTTTTAAAGCATTGCCTTAGAGCATTTCCTGGTAGTACATTTAGGACTGCATGACTTGGGGAGATGGAAAGGATGGAGGACTAAGGAAAGTTCCTACACAACTGATTTCATATGATATAAAGACTTCTCAGAGGTACCACATACATGCTAGTTTTATAGGCTACACAGGTAGTTTTGGGCAAACTTACCTGGGAGCGGCATATATTGGAAGAAGACGGTATGGGCACTATAAGAACTAGTTTATTTTTTTTTAAATCTATAAAAGCAAAACAATGTTTTGTTTTGTTTTCAATTTGATTAAGATATAATTGACATACAGCACTGTATAAACTTAAGGTGTACAGCATTATGACTTGATTACATATGTTGTGAAATGATGGATACTTTTTGTTGATTTCTTTTTATTCCCTCTGGTTAGGTGCCTTTTGTTTCCCACTTTATTAAACAACTCTTAGAAATTTCTCATCCCTATGGATATACTAATGTTCTTCCTGTCACTGTGCTCAAACCCCCAAGCCAATCTTTTCATCTTGTTCTGTTTGTCACTTATAACCCCCTGTCAAGTCTGTTCATTCTATCTGTTTGATCCCCCACACTCCTCTCTGTTCTTACTGCCATGACTCCCAATACAGAGCTACAGAGGAGCGTTCTCTTTGATCATCCATTCATTCCTCTGGTATTTCTCCTGTGACTCTCTGCCACATACTGGGGACACAAAGATGAATGGCTTCCTTGCCCTCAAGGATTCAGTCTAATGGGGACATAGGCTTATGAACAGATCATTGCAATACTATATTCCTAAAACTATTTTGAAAAAAAGTCACTATATTAGCTTAACATTATGTGACCTTCTTACTCCCAATTGTAAGTATTAGAAAAATCAGTTAAATATTAGTTATGTTTTGCCTTTTTCTGGTTACTTTTACCCACAATAACAGTAAAAACTTACATTTCTCTTTGAAGTATACGTTTTCTAATTTCTGTGTTAACTTTGGTGGCTAGAGCTTTCACTGGCAAGTGACTTACACAGAGTTAATGTATACTTCTTTAAGAATAACTGCTTACTCTCAGAACAGTTCCACTCTTTGTGAGTAAAGATCTGCACGTTCAGATCTTTACTTGTATATCTTTCCTGAATTCAGATTTAATGATCTGACTTTCCCTCTGATGAGTGGCGACCAACCCATCATTCCCAAACAATGAAGAGAAACAATTACTTCTGTGGATCATCTTTCTTCCTAAATCTGTTTAGGAAAGGATATTTTCAAAGTAAGAAGAGAGAAGGACAATGAATGTTTTGTGGGCGATCATGATGTGTAAACTGTGTTAACTATTGTTCTGTTTTACTTCTAGCTACAAGAAAACACATGAAACCCTGAGTCATGCAGGGCAGAAGGCAACTGCTGCTTTCAGCAATGTTGGGACAGCCATCAGCAAGAAGTTTGGAGATATGAGGTAATGTGGGAAAGAATCGTGGGAATGGTGCTAAGACCTTGGCTTTACAAGATGGCAGGAGAGTTCGTAATGTATCGGCTGGAGTTCTAACATACTTTTTTTATTATGATTATTGGATTACAATTATATGTGGCTGAGAGTGACTGGTGATTGAGATAAATTTTTATATTGGGATGTTTTCTGCTTGAAGTTCAGCTTAGTGGGCCTGGACCCAAAGATGCCTTTTCCACTAGGACCCAACCTAGTAAAAATTGAAGGTAGAAGGTGCCTTTTATCACTAATAATGAGGATGGATTGCAAAAGAATGCAGCACACACTGAATTTTAATCATTGTAATTTAAACAATATGTTAAAATATGCATTCAATGAAATATGCTCTGATAAACTATTCTAGTTACTTTTGTGTATATGTCCATCTAGTACATTTTTCTATGCTAAATACATACATATTTATTATTTTATTCCAAAAAGGTAACATGTGGTATATATTTCGGGTAGTTTCCTTTCTTCACTTTAGCAATCTATCGTGAAGATGTTAATAAATGTTTATTATACCTTCATTTTTATGGCTATAGTATCTTCCAGTACATAGCTATAGCAAAACTACTAAACAAGTCCCTTGCACATTTTGGTTATTTTCAACATTTCATTGTTATATAAAATTAGGGTAAACATCAAGATTTTGAACTGAGAACCAAATGTCTTCACTAAAGGCACCAGAAAAACAGAGTAGTACTGACTTTAATATATACTAGTATATATTGTGTTCTAGGAAGTTATCTCACGTAGAGTTGTTACTCTCATATTTTTTTTTGTTTGTTTAAATACCTGTCATAGTTTATTTTGAATTTAGCTGACATGCCTAGATTTTTCTTTGTAAAACAATTTCATCAGTTTTCTCTCTAGAAATCAAATTCATCTTTTAAAAACTTTTTAAGTACATTTTAAATTTCTTCTTTAAAAAGATATGTGAGTATTATTTCACTGGATTCTTAAACTATTACTTTACTTATATTTTTTATTACCCTATTGCTTTCATACCTCAAGGTAAATATTTGTACCTTTGTGTTTATTTGGTACAAATAAATATTTGGTACAAATTGCTGGATTGTGCCCAATATACATGCACATCTTAACCAATTGGCCTTCATGAGGCTAAAGTTAAGTACGTACATATGCATGAATCTGAAGACATTGTTTTGTCTTAATTTTTACTAATAGTGCAGTAAGGAAAAGCCATTCAGAAACAGCATGTGATGATGTGATGAACAGGTAAACCTTCTGGGTTATTAATTAACCTTAATTTTATTACAAATAAAAGTTAATTCCAGCAACAAGAAACGCAGGGCAGAAGGCAACTGCTGCTTTTTATTATAAGTAAAAATTGCAGTCATTTCAATGGCATTAAAATATGTATCTAAGCTAATTAAATAATTCTTTAAAAAGGGACGGCCCTATTACCTGTTATATCCAAGAAATACTGTCCTGGGAGGAGTCTAGGAATCTGTAATTGTAACAAGCTCCCAGGTGATTTGACTTCAGGTGGTGAGTTTATGAGAAGGCCAGATGTAACTTAAGTTGCTTGTACCTGGGTGTCCCCCAGTTATGAAATGGAGATAAGAGTAACAACATCGAGTTATTATAAAAGTAGCTGAAGAGAGCCTGCTATGTATTCAGCACTCATAAATGCTAGTTTTTATCTTTACTAAGTGACCATCTCTGTTATAAGATGGCCCCATACAACAGAAATTAGGGACAGTCTATTAACAGGAGTGCAGTGTATTTCATAAAGGCTGTGCTCATTTTTCTAAGCAGTAAAGAATGAAGACTGTTTCACATATGCAGTATCTTGGTGTAGTCATGTTCATACACTAATTGGGTATAATATCAAGATTGTGTTGACTGTCTTTCCTCCTGTTTCCGTGTGGCTTTGTTTTAGTGTAATAGATAACCTATTTCCCAGGAGTCCCAGAGTTTTCATTAATTATTGCTCTATTTAGAGGATACAGCATTTTCATTATGAACTGTGGCCGAATATAATGGGAAATGTAGCCTATGTTACTGGAGACTCAGATAATGATCCTATGATATTTTTGTAGACCTATATTTTCAGAGCTATATTTTTCTCTATAGAATCTAACATTTTATATAAATGAAGACAATCCCTGTGAAAGCAACAAGCTTTGCAAAGAATTTTCAGTTTTAAATTATGCTAGAAGTAATATAAGTAAAAATCATATTTGAGAGTTGCTTAACTTTAGTAAAGATTCTTAAATGAGAAAAATACAGTTTTTATTTTTTTGTTCACATTAATTTGTCAGTTTATAAAATGATGGTGGGGACATTTTTAAATTTTATTGCAGACATTTTGCTTTGAATACCTTTTTGGTTTAAGAGTATATTCCATATCTTTATTAGTTACATAACAAAAATTCATTGGTGAGTTCTGAGAACAAATTTCTGAACTTGTTTATAAAGATTGCCACCAACATTCAGGTACCTGGGAAGGAAAACAGTACCTCTAGTTTTTCTTTAAAATAATTCCAAGTTAATATATGCAGAGTTTGAAAACCTAGAATTTGGACCTTTTAAATAACTGAATGAAAAGCCCTCTGTCAGAATTTAAATGTTTTGTAAAAATAAGTAGTATTTCCCAAGCTAAGCTTCTCATTCTAACCTGACTGTCATTTTAAGTGTTAGCCCAGTCAGGGAATTGCTCAGTCTCCTTCTCCATCCATAAAAATAACATTGTGAATAATTACCTAACTAAAATATTTCCTGTGAAGTTAAAATGAGGTCACATTTATGAAAGTACTCTGAATGAAGGTAAGCCATTGGAATGATTTTTATTATGCTGGCATCTTCCTGGAACTTCTCAGTAAATTTGTTCAAACTGTGTGTGATGTAGCAGAGATGAAATCTTTGGAGGAGACACGTCATTTTATTAGCGAGTCTAACCATCTCTATGTATTATGAGAATAATATTTCAAAGCACAACTTATAACCAGTGGGTAAAGTAATTGTTAAGACACGTTAAAAAGTCAGTATATTCACAAAGGGTAATGCATAGAGTTACCTAACCGTTGCTTTGGGGACAGTGGCCGTGTGGTCTTGTCATTGCATCCTGAGGTGCTAACTCTGCTCCCACTCTTCTCTCCTGTGCTGCCCTGGCTGCAGGTCTCACTCCATCGGGTAAGCACTGCATGGGGGGCCCTGCCAACTCCCTCGCTGTCCCTTTCTTCCCAGAGCCCACTGTTTTTTTCTCCCTGTGGGTGTGCCTCAGCCAGAAACCTAGAGCTCTTTTTCTGAAAGCATTCCTGACCAGGGAGTTACAGAGTATAGGGTACCTAATGAATTTGAATTTATTTAAGCACTTATCTCATTTCTGAATCATTGACATCAGTTTCACTTGCTAAGCAATTGCTTAGGAATCTTTTTCTGCATCATTCCTTTCTGTATTGGCAGAGTTCCTTGGAACTGAAAGAAGAAAAACAGGAAAGTGGATATTGAGAGCTATGTGTTTTTATAAAACTTATAGAAAGTAAAGGTCGAGAAACCGAAAATAATTTTCTCTAGATTGTCATGTTTTTCTGAACTTCTTATGACTGGTAACTGTTACGTATAGGTACGGTTCACCTTCAACTTTCTGTACCTTCTAAAGTTGAAGAGTAAAAAAATTACTGGAAAAGCACGTGTTAGGAGGTGTACAGACGTCATTAAGCTTTTTTTTTTTTTAGTTGGAATCTTATATACTTTTGGGGGGATTTGTTTTTCAAAGAAAACTGCCTGTATTTAACAAGATTAATAGACTGATAATGCCGATGAATTTCATTTAGTGATTCTTTTTTAATGTCATTTCTGAGGAACTATTTTGCCTATAGTTTCCAAATGGAGTGTCTTAGGTAGGACCATACGTATCCCCTGAATTTCTTTGTCCTTTTCTCTCTGAATTCTAGTAAAGTGCCGCCCATACTAATGATCTCAGTGGATATTGTTGGGGGAAAGGTGATGAGTTTGATCCCTTACCAGTTAGCTTCTTGAGAGGAAAGAAAGGGGATGGTGTTGGACGGTGCGATGGGGGAGCCCTAGCCCAGGAAAATGGAGCCAATATTGCTTCCTCCCTCCACCCAGTCTAATTTCCAAGTGGAATTCACATAGAAATAACAGACAATCAATCAGAAGGAAAATGAGTCCGCTACTGTTGGATTCTCAGAAATGTTGATATTTGTAAACAATGTTGTAGAATTGATGCAGAGGTCCCTGTTCCCAGGTCAGATTCTGTGAATTGTGTTTGTGTGGTGTGTTTTCTTCATCGTCTTTTGTTAACTACGTCTGTTCTTCTGGAGAGAGTTTCTCTCCAATGGAACAATTAGCTTTTACCTGCCTGGTTCTACTTCCTGGATACTGCCCTTCCTGGAGCAGGGAGTGGAGAGGGAGTTGGACCTGGAGAGGATGCCCATGGGCTACTGGGTTGATCTGGGAGAAACCAAACATTCTCCTCAGATTTCCTGGCCTACAGGAAACCTACAGGAAGTAAAATAATATGGACTATATTATTAGAGTAGCTATGGACCGCCTACTCTTCCTTTGTACCCTTGGAAGTGACTGGCCCATGCCATTCAATGAAAACAAAGATCTTGGTGGGATGGGCAGGAAATACTTCAGATAGTTGACATTGCCATTTTAGAACCATGAATAGGGAGTTTCTCACGTACTTATATTTGCTGTCTTCTTTCTTCCTTTTTCCCCCTTTAATCTGCTTTTGCCCTGAAGCTACTCCATTCGCCATTCCATAAGTATGCCTGCTATGAGGTAATGTGTGTAAATTATTTTACATAAATAATATTAATGCAGAATGTGTATGAAGTGTTATTTTATTAATATTTACTTTGTGGGTTTTTCTCCCCCTTTGAAAGGAAGTGCCATAACCTGCCTCATTCTCCTTTCTGATGGCCCGCAGGAGAAAAGGCTGACGGTTCTGTGGAAGTATTGTAGGCGCAATGAGTTTGACCGGACACCCCGGCTTAGATCCAGCCTCTCCTGATTTGTGTGACCTGAAAACCCACCTTGATTTCATTCTTTTTTCTGTATACTGGGAGAAATGACCCAATCTCTATGGTTGTTGTGAGATGTAAACCAAGTAACCTGTGTAAAGTACTTAGTACAGGGCCTAGAACATTCTAAACACACTTGCAAAGGTGGAAATGTTTCTTATTTCCTCAGAATTAAATGCAAACCTGGAAAGATAAATGAAAGGATAGGCGATTAAGAGGGCTACAATTCTAGAAAGGATATCATTAGGACTTTTTAAGGTATATATTAAGGTGAGGTGTCTGTTGAGTGATAAAAATGTCATTAAAATTACTGTCTGGATGAAAACTGAGAAAGATGTTCTCCGCTTCCACTGTGCTTCACTTTGCGATACTGTCAGATAAAATCAAGCTAATAGTAATGGGAGTATAGAGGAATGAATGTTAGATTGGGAATCAGGGGATGCAGGTTGTAACCCAACTCTGCCAAGAATGCATTTTGCAGCTTTGGAGAACTCACCTCAGTGATATCAGTTTCACGATGTTTACAATAAGAGGCTAGAACCAGATTTACTGCTCTTCCCACGGTGCTTGGGTGCTTGACTTTGTCTGACAAGGTGAGGGAGGAATCAAGCCTCTGAGACCCTCCCCCACTTCAGTGAGAACTGTGCCTCTTCCACCTGCTGCATAGCATCTATTGTGGTGTGAATATGTTATAGAGGGGGATCAGTTACTCTAAATAGTTTGAGAGCACTGAAGCCAAGGTCTTTCTGGGGTCATTTGCAGAGCTAAAACTTTATAGTTGTACATGATATGATTAAATCTGAGTAAACCGTTTCTCTGTTCTCTAGTATGTGCTCTACTGTAATTTCATTAGAGCAAAGACTGCTTTATTATGCTTCATGTCTTTTCTACACTGGGGTTATTTGGTTACTTTGGAAATTTAACCACAGTGTTTGATTTCCCTAATTTGGTGGTAAATTAGAGAGCAGAGAGTCAAGATTGCTTAGTTCATATTTGAATGATCTGCTCCCCCTAACATAAGAATACCCAAATTGAGTAGTTCAACCTGAGGCGCTGAGTTCCTTTACTTGTCAGATTCTAAGTCTAGGTGTCCAAAGAAGGCAAGCAAAAAATTAACATGATTTTGCTCTGTGAGTCAGGAATCCATCTAGTGGCCTATGGGTCAAATGCAGTCCTCATGAGCTTGCCTGAAATGAACTTTTAGTATATGTACTACCAAAGCAAGCACTGACATGAACTTTTCAAAAAACAATTTTACTCATCTAATGTATAGCCAGGAACCATTAGGCTAAACTGTCTGCCTCTGTGGTCCTGTGTAACTGATGGATGACAGCAGTCATGTGAGCAGACCTGGCTAAATAGAAACTGCAGTGGAAGTCAGGTGCCAATAAGTGTATACTTTTGAGTTATTCAAGTATAATTTCACTAATATTTCATCATGAAACAAAGGGATTACGGAGGATTGCTCATAGGAATTTGACTATGTTTGAATCAAGTACAAGGTGTGATGCCATGCTGGCGTTCTCTGATCTCACCATTGTTAGTTCATACAGCCTAAGTGCAAATGCATTTCTGACCATCTGGAGCCCTCAGGGTCTTGGGAGACAATTCCTAACAAAGCCAAATTCACTCAAAAACATATTCTCTATATTAGCTTCCTCTTGGCAGTATTAGAGCCATGCCTCATCCCACACCATACAATGAAGCCCATATTTTATAGCCATTCTCCCTTATGAAGTTACTCTAGGCCATTCCTCTTATTTCTTCTGTACTCAAGAGAGAATAACAAGTGGCTTATCGAATATAGTAACATCCAGTTGAATTATTTAATCAGAAAATGATGGCTGTCATTGTTGGTGAAAGTTGACATAGATACAAGATTTAAGACATATTTTTAATTCAGTTCTTGTTTAATTGGCCTTGCTAATATCATTTTTAATGATGATGTTGTCATTAAATCATAATGTCATGTGGCCTAATCCAGAACAGGAAATCAAAAGGCACCAAATGAAGTATTTAATTTAACCCTTATAACAAAATGGTATAGAGATTATTTAACACAATGATGAGTCATAAAGAAAATGCCAACAGATGGTGAAGGTTCTCCCTGGTAAGAGAACAAATGGGTATATCCTCTTCGGGAGGAAAACTACCACGTGCTGGTAGCACCATTTTAATCAATCATTAGGTATGTGTTATTGCCATTTATAATAATGAAAGCATTGACTTTCAGAAACACCACTTCATGGAAATTGACCAAGTGATTACTTTTGAAGGCACTGAAAAGATAAAACGCATAAACCTTCGTTTCCTTGAGCAATTTCTGCCTGGTCTCACATTCACTGAAATAAATAACTTTAAAATTCCAAATGATTGAAGTCAAACATAACATTCCTCAGATAGACTTTCCATGATTACAAACACAAAACAAAACAAAAAAAGAGTTTGGAAAAAGAGTGTTGTGATAGAAACAATTAGTAAATGAAAATTAAGCTATTACTCCTTTACCTCATTGAAAATGATTTACGGTTCACCATGGAATTATTACAGTAGAGTCACTGTCAAATATTATAGTATTTATTCTACAGTTGAGTATCTGACTCTTTTATTTAGGAAAAGTCTGTGTCAGGTTATGGTTTCTGGAGTTAGCAGAAGTGAAATAATACGTTAGCCCATGGTCGGTGTAGGTCGTAAGCCAACAGCTAGCTCTGGTCCAGAGATGATGTTAACAAGAGCGGAAACCTGAGAGCGTGGTTGCTGAGACAGCTAGGTCATTAGAGCTGACCTCTCTTTTTTTTTGTTATTTTAGGAATTCTCCTACTTTCAAATCATTTGAGGAGAGGGTTGAGACAACTGTCACAAGCCTTAAGGTACAGATGAAGTGATTTTTGTGTCATTGGGTCCATTGAATCAGGACAGTGTAGACATTGGTGCAGTTAGTTACTAAGGCGGGGCCACCAGCCCTTGGTGCCAGCAAGAAGGCAGCCTTGCACAGTCAGTCCTTTTCTTCACATAAAAATCTATAACTAAACCCAGTATGGAATGGTGTTACTGTATCCTTAGAAAGCAGTTCATACAAACCATTCGGGATGAATTGTTCATTACAGGAAATCGGGGTTTGTGTTCATCTCTTTGCTAGTTAGAACTCTTACTGCTATCCCCAAAAAGTAGATATGTGAGAGAGAAAGTGGATAGGACAAGGATCTGTGCATTCGGAATTTAGAGTGTAAGTGAAAGCTCGGGAACAGCTCAAGCTCCTCCAGTTTGGACATGGGCTAGCAAAAATAAACTTGGCTCCATGTGGTAAACTGCCATCCACTACCTGTCAACTGTCTAGACTTGTTTACTCATTTCACACGCTGAGCACAGCGCAGTTTGGTTATCGTGCAGGGAAAATAAAGCTGAGTCACAAAATGCATTATTTTATAATAGTGCTTTTGATCCCTGAGTGTAAACTAAAAAATATGCCTGTTGCATAGTAGGTACTAAAAAATTCATTGAATTTATTGTTTGCACATAAGTTAGTCTACAGAGGAAAAAAGAGCAAAGCTAAAATCTAGTCTTAAAATGGATGGAACTTTTAAAACACGGAAAATTGTTGAAACTACTAAGATATTTTTTAAAGATATCACCAAACAATGACGTAATTATTTCTTCATAATCATTACTACTATTTTGAATACAATCCATTTCTGTACTACTCTATTACTGGGAAAATTAAGAATATATATGACCTTTTAAAGATCAAATACACATGCTGATTATCCAGCTACTTTTGAATGCTCTGTCACCACACTACTCTCACATGTGCTGCCTGAAAAGGGTCTGTGAGAGTATAAATTATTTCTTACTAAAGGTCTGAGATGCTCTCATTTCGAACTGATTTTGGCCTGGAAGCTCTTTCCCCTTCGGGGAGGGTCTTTAACATAATCTACTACTTTATTAGTCCTGTGGTTAGATGTTTAAGGCCCAAGAATGAAATTATTATTCAGCATTTATCATGCCTTCACTGGTTTCATTTACCAGCAGTTTCTACTCTGTTTCCACAAAATTATATAAGACCCGGTCTTATATTAATTTTTGCTCCAAAAGATGCCTTAGAGCTCATGGTCCGGCTAGGTCTTATTTTCTGGGAAACACAGTAGTTGTGCAGTTTCACTATGCTGCTTGTTAACATAATCCCTTATTGAGTGACCAGTAGGAGCCATTAAATTGCCCCCATTAATAGGGAAAACTTTTGATAGGGAGGGACATGCAGTATCTCGGACATTTCTCTTGCCAGAATATCTAGTTTCAAAACAAAAGCCTCAAAAAATTCTAGGAATTAACATTTGGTTCTCAGCCCTATACATCCAAAGAGAATAGATTCTGCTGTTTGTTAGACGTCTAAGTTCTGACATAGGAAAAGTTGTACTTTTTAGGTTTTCTTTAGAAGAAGGAGCTATGAAGAAGCAAAAGAAGAATAAAGAGCAACCTATTTTCATTTGCTTTTAGGAAACTGGTAAGCTCACAGCTCACATACGATTTTATGATTTAAGTGTTTGACCCAGTTCCAGCCTCTTATTTTATTGCCTCATTGGGATGGAAAGTACAGAGCCTGCCTCCTCCTTCAGACATGCACAAAACTAACTCAGCCAACTGGATACTAGCCTGTGTCAAGACCTCCTGAAAGTGGATTCTGTGTCTGCATGATTGTCTATGGATTTAACAAGACTCACATCCCACCTACTTTCTGTGTCACGCTCAATGCCTACTTCCTCTTTTTCTGCCCACCCAGGCAATGGACACTAGCTAATAATCAGGTTTTGTGTAAGACCTCCCACTTCCTCAATCATTACAAATTTCTCATTCCTTTTATTCTCCAGACTAAATAACGATGTTTAACCCTTCTTTATATAGCTTATTTTCTTCACAGTTTACTTCTGTGTCCTAAGTCTTCTACAGAATTTCTGTAACTTTCTTCAGTTGTGAGGCTGTTTGCTGCTCAGGGAATGACTCAGGAATCAGTAAGGATGAGTGAAATTCCTTGCAGGCCTATATGCTACGCCTTCGTTCATACATACTGCTTTAAGCTTAATTTTTAAACCACCACTTAAAGGGCATTGTTCATATTTGTGTTCTATTAGAAATAATGTTCTGCAGTGAACCGAGGTCCATTCCTGCCATCTTCTCACACAGGCTGTCACACACTGTGTCATTTGCTTTCAAGTCGTTTTTGATTGTTCTTCCGTTCTACCCAATTCTGTAGATTGACTTTCCATGAAAAACTTCCTAGTTCATCATAATCATAAAATTTACTCCTTCTGCCATAAGCAGAATTACTTGATTACATCTCAGCTGGTGTCACCTGTACACTCAGTGAGCACACTTTTTATTTCATCTAAAACAGAGCAGATCCACAATCCGTTCCTATGTAATTGTATTTGGTATATTCTGCCATGTTCCAGTGAATGATAAGTAACCACTTCCCTTTCAACCGCCTTGCATCCATGTTAATCAGACCATATTTTTAGCAACTCCTTTTTGATGAATACATTGCATTTTTGCATGGCCTGAATGAAAAACTACTTAAAAAGGCAAGATATATTATACTTGTTTCTTTTTCTTTGTGTCTTTTCAACCAGTTATTATGACATCAGGAAGCCCCAATTCAGTAATTCAAATAAAATTTTTTGCAAAGGACAATTATAATTTTGAGGACAAAGTGACAAATTATTGGATGAAAAACTATTACGAAGGGAAGGGTCCAGGAGAGGTTTATTGTTCACATCTTTGCTTAAGCAGGTCCTTGCTTAAGGTATGGAAGTGTGATGTCACTAAATCCACAAGGCTAGGAAACCCCTTTATTCCACTTCCCTTTTGCCAAATTGCTGTATTTAAAAACGGTTCCCTCCTTTATTTTTCTATTTTGATGTGAGGAAATCAAGAACTAGGAGAGAAGAGTGAAACAGTGCCCAAAAGGAAACATCAGTAATTGGTATTCATTTAATTCAATACTGTGTGTGACTTCTATTGCAAAAGGGAAGACAAATAACATAAAGAGGAGAATGGGAACTATTAATAAGGTACATTACATTGGATTAATCTTGTTTCTCTCGGGAAAGAAATAAGCATACTGAAAAATCATAGTTGAAAGCATCCCCGCTTCTTTCAATGCAACAATTAACACCAATTGGGAGGAAAATCAAAGCTCTGTGCCAGAGCTAAGAACTAAGGCTCGTGGGCCAAATCTAGATGGTCACCTATTTTTGAATGGCCTATAAGCAAAGAATGGTTTTTACATTTTTTAATGGTTGAAAAAGAAAATCAAAGAATAATATTTTGTGATGTGTGAAAAATAAATTACGTGAAATTCACATTTCAGTGTCTCCATAGCCTTTTCTGAAACACAGCCATGCTCATTTACTTATGCATTGTTTTTGGCTGCTTTCTACCATGGTTGATTTGAGTATTTTTGACAGATACTATGTGATTCCCAAGCCTAAAATATTTACTATCTGTCACTTTCCAGAAGTTTCCCAACCTCCAGCAGAGGGAAAAATTCAATTTAGTAATTGAATTTAAAAGGCAGAGAGGGATTTTAGTGACAATTGGAGAAAAGTGTATGCTTGTTGTGCAGTGACTGGCATGCTTTTAAACCCTGGTTAAGGATTTAAAGGGCAGACCAAGCTGTAGGTAGATATTCTCCTGGGTGGTTTATATTCTTGTGATTCATCACTTTGGTATTACTGAGGTGTAGACAACATTTTGGGAATAGCGTCATCTATTCTATACCTTTCTCTACCTTAGTGTTTTTCCATACTGTCAATGCTTCAAGGAAAGCCAATGTGACCATTAATGACTTGCATTAAGTGTTTTGGACCATTCGATATTCTTTTGAAGGAGGAATCTTTCAAAATATTTAACTGTATTTCTTAATTATAAATTGATTTCTTCCTGAGTCTATTCTTATTAGCCAATAACAAGTCCTACACAAAGAGAGGGCCTCATAAAGCATCATAACTTTGCATTTTAAGGGATATTCCTCCTACAAAGGCAACTGTGGAGGAAGTTGTAAAGTGACCAGTGCTCAAGACTTCATCTCCAAATCTCAAAGCAGAGACCAGAAATCACATTAAGCTGAGCTACTGCTTTTTCAAGAGACATTTGTCAGAAATCCAGATTGCGGGCTACATCTCAAATAGAAAACCTAAGATAAAGTCATTTAAAGATACCCATACACTTGTAAAAGGTAACTATGTCTAAAATCCAGTTACGATTTGATTAAATTGATTCTCTGGGTGAGTGAGTAGATGGTGCAAATCCACAGATCTGGTTATGCTCCTGAAAGGAATTAAGAATCTTAAACGTAGAAGAGAGAGAGTGTTGTAAAAACTGTACAAAATGAGTTTCAAATCCAATCTCAGAACCCAAGTATGAATGACATCCTAGCACTCTGCTAAAGGAAACTAATTTCTCTGCATCCGTTTATATCACCTCTCAAGAAAAAAAAAAAAATATTTCTGAACTTGAAAGGAATCGAGCTTATAAAAAATTACAGAAATAATGAACTAACTGCGTTTTTGCGTCTCTGCTGGTTTCAGACGAAAGTAGGCGCAACCAACCACGGCGGAGGCAGCTTTGAAGAGGTGCTCAGCTCCACGGCCCACGCCAGCGCGCAGAGCTCGGCGGGAGACACCCCGCGAGCAGAGGAGGAACTGCGGTGTTAGAACCACCAGCCCGCAGCCACCTCCACAGGCTCACCACCGCCCGTGCACACCGGACGTGAAGACCCAAATCCCACTGGGAAAACCAGACCTTGACCTTGTTCTTCACACGGTCTCTCCGCAACGTTTAATAAAATGATTTCCATTTCTGTTTGTGTCGGTAATGGACCACTTGACTGTCACACTGCAGTGTTCATAGATTACCAGCTTTTAGAATGTCCTGACTTGAGCCGGTACACATACACTTGGTCAAGACCCTTCTCCTTTTTGTAATTCAACATGTTTTCCAAACATGAGCTATTAATTATCTGTTTTGACTTTCGCTTGGACTCCTTGACCCAGCTGAGTGAAGGCTGAGTGAGCATCCCCTTGCGGTTCAGTGAGTCCACTGGATGGAGCTCCTCTGTCTCCAGCAATGGGGGGACGCTGCAGATTTCATCAAATTACTTGTGATCTCCCTCACCTACATCAATGTAAGCAATTAAAATAATTGATTTTAATGATGACTTTGAAGTTTAAGTCTTCAGGGCTACTGATGACCTTAAAAGGTGGTAGCTATGATTCTGCAGATGTTATTTTAACTCAACTTCTGCTAATCTGATGAACATAAGAGAGGGAATGTAAGTAATTACAAACTCGGCTACCTTAGGATGCCAAAATCAATCTTCAACTCTAAAATTATCTCTAGTCTATATAGAATAGTAGTTAACTCAGGTAACTAGTACTAAGTAGGTAAGGGATATCTGCAAAGGGAATACAGGAACTAGAAAATGGGACAAGCGGAGTTCGGGAACCCCTTCCAGTTTATGAAATTGCTCACATGACTGAAAAAAAGCATTAATATAATCAGATTTCTGCAGTACCGTGTGTCTTCCACACATATGCTTCTCTTTTCTGAATGGGACATACATTTATTACTAGGTAGCAGACATGCATCCTACACATGCATTTTTTTCAAATGCACAGACTAGACCTACTAACTAAAACACAATTTAAATATATATTTACATATATCACATATATGTATAATAATCCATGTAATCCATAGCATATGTAATTAGTTTGTTCATTTTTAATTTGTTATTAAATAGAAGTGGATATATGTGAAATAAAGCTAATCTAAAAAATTCTAAAATGAATGGAGCAGGACAATCTGTACACCTAACCGAAAATCAAGCTGGTTCAGGGCCACATAATCTCTGCAGCCTGGACTTTGAGAGAGCTATGCGTCTGTAAACTTGAACCAGAGTGGACAACTGTGGACAAAGAAGCCATGCCAGTAGGAGCATTGGAGTTCTCCGTGATTTATCCTTCCAGCCTGCTGGTTGAAGCCAAACCCAGTCCCTCTGGTTTGTGACCATGTTGCTTGCCCACTGCTGTATGTGGGTACTTATTTCTCTGTGCCCAATCTGTACTTCTTGCCTGGTGCATTTGAAATAGTCACCTTTTGTAAACTCACTGCCACCTTCTTTTTGATCACACTGAGCACACTGCAATGTATTAGAAAAAGCAGAGTTATGGTACTGTAAACAAATCTCTTCATTCACCAATTCCCACGCACGGTAGATCTCTGAGATCACAGTATCAAAATTTGATAGAAAAACAATCAAGAAAGTTAGTGTTAATGCCTCAGAGCTTCAAATATATTTTAGCTGTTTATTTGAAACCATTCTTCATTCATCAGCTTTGTAAAAACTACATTCAATCACCAAAAATAATTGTAAAGGTATTTTTTTTAATTATTCACTCTGATCTGGGAGTGACAGAATGGCCGTGACATGAGTAGTCTTTTTTCATTTTGTGTGAATAAGCCACATCATCAATTAGAATAATCAAATCAGTTGTTGGTAGGTGGGTAGTCTTGTTTTAAAACATATTACCTCAGTAAGGAAGGCTTACAACTGTTTGAACCCTTTCCTGATAGGTAAATGGAAAACTGGGATAATGATTAAGTGACCAATATTAAGTCTGGCCCAGTAGATGCTTCCAAAGTTTCTCTGTGAATTTATGAAAACCACAGAAGGCAAAACAATCCAAATAAAACTCCTGGGCCACAGAAAATTTTTTTGGTTATAAATATTTGAACCTTATCTGGGGTTATTTTGTGTGCATGTTTTCATGCCAGGAGAAAAGTCTCCAAAATACTGATTAATGTAGTTCTGTTTTCCAACTAACCGTATCTCCCATAATAACCACACTTTGCTGATCCTGAACCATTTATCAGTTTACAGACTGTTGCTATGATGTAGCAGTATTTGGACGCAGAGCACCATTGCTCTTTTCAATGCAGAGCAGCTAGATGTGCACGTGTGTGCTGCTGTTGAAGAGATCGTGCACCCTGCTTCCAGCACATTGGGTATCCATGGATACTGCAGAGTTTCCAAAGAAACGCTGCCGAGAATTCTCACTATGCCAGCCTGAAAGCCCTTCTTCAAATGGCAAATGACATTTGCATTAAAGGGACAGTCATCATGTTCCACACCAAAATACTGAGCAGGTTTGCACAGAGAGCCTTCCCCTTCCTCGCCTTTCAATGACTGTACATGATTTAAAGGCAAGGGGGCAGATTCCTTATCCTATGAAAGGGAAATGAGAAGAAACCTTTTCTGATGTGTTCCCTATAGAAGACCCAGTGCCCCCAGCAATATTCTTCTTAGTATAAATTTCTTACCTGGTGATAAATGTTCTTATAACCAAGGTCTGAAGATCTGTAAATCAGACAGGGAAAAACAGAGGAAGACAAGTGGCATTTGAAAGTGCCCCAATTTATATCATCAAATGACAAAAAGGATTGGGGGTTAGGGGAAGGGAAGGAACCTGTTAGAGGTTTACCAGTCTATAATCGGGGGCCTAAAGCAAGAAAAAGTGAAAACTCTGGCTCCATTTCATCTGAGGAGAGAGTACAGTACCCCATTCTTTTTCCTGAATCCTTCTCATGAAGTCAGCTGAATAATCTGTTCTTAAAAGCAATCGTAATTAAATTTTCTATCATTCGATGAATCTGGCCCTCGTAGATATAGGGTATTAATGCAGAATTAGAAGATTTAAAATCTCTAATTAAAAAAATCTCTAAATTAAAAAAATATTCCAAAGTTTAAGGTTTTTAAATTTGTTTAATTTAGTTCATAAAAAGGCACGCACGCCCAAGTCTTCATCCATGCATTTCACGACCACATCCGGTACTGCAGCTTCTCTTATTGTCCAAATTGTACCACGTTTCTTGATGGAGTCCAGGGAATTGAAAATAAACAGATTCACATCGGAGGAAATCAACAGACCAACAGTGGCAAAACACAACACCATGAAATGGAAAAAAAAACGTTTGTTACAGGAGTGCAACAACACAGACCAGCTCAGGAACACGGCTCACTGGCGGTGGCTGCTATGTTAGCGTTTCTTTCTGCCTCAAGTTCAGAAACAAGCTGGACTATCTCAGGGTGACTGAATTTTCCTACAAGACAAGAAGACAGGAAACAGATAAGGACAAGAGAACACGTCAATTTCTCCAGCTTCATTCCAGTTCATCAGGGGCTCAATCCTATGATCTCGCCCACGCTTCACTCCAACACAGAAGAACACAATTCCAGGTCCGTCCTTCCGATTTGGAGAGGAGCCGAAGGGAACCACCGGGGAGTTTATTCTCCATCACCTCGCATGCCACTGTGCAAAATGATGAGTACTGAGCAAAGAACTGTCGATTAACAGAGCTAGGAGAAACTTTACCAGACAGCCTCTGAATGCCTCTATCAGAAACCACAGGGAAACTCACGTAGGACGGAGCCCAGAGAGCCCAGAGAACTGAAAACAATCTCTGCCTATTCTGAATCGGCACTTAATTGGAGGAACAAAGCACCTACATATAAAAAGACTAGAAGGAATATCCAGGGGGTCCTTCAGGATGCAAACAGGAACGCAAGCATGTCTCTTGCAAACATCTCTCCTGAAACCAGCTGATTGTGCTGTGTTGCCTGCTCCTCAGCCATCCCTAGAATTCTGCCTTGGGTGGCAACAAGGTCGAGCTCTCTTTTGTTAGGTGGATGGCGGCTAGCACCGGCATGTTAAAACCACCCTCTTCCCTGTCTGTTCTTACCAGTGCCTTGTGTTGCTTACTGTTCATTCCAATTTAAATCTAGTCCACGTATTCCCTATCCACAGCCTCTCTCTGAATGTTTCCTTCATTTTGGCCCTAACTCACACTTGGCTCGTCCTTGCCCTACAGGCCTCTGACATAGTGGCTCTTTTCCCTCACACTAGATTCTCACCCCAGGTGTGGACCTGTGCTCCACACTCCTCGTTAATCCCAGGTCATCCTCTGCCCCTCTGTGTAAAGGCCACGCTGCTAGACTGTTACTACATCACTATATCACCACGACTGCTCCTGACACCAGATAGCTAGCTCCACGTTGCTCAATCTGATAAGTACTCCTTCCCTCTTAAAACATTTTTTTTTTTAGTTTTTTTTCCCAATTTGTTGGGGTGACAATTGTTAGTGAAATTACATAGAGTTCAGGTGTACAATTCTGTATTACATCATCTGTAAATCCCATTGTGTGTTTTAAAACACTTTGTTCCCTTGGCTTTGGGGAACCCCTGAATTTCTTCCCCCAAACCCACTCTTCCCCCGTCTAGTGGCAACTCCATTCTTCCAGTTGCTCAGGCCAAAATCCTTGGACTCTCTTTATTAAACAAGCAACACAAAAATCCTGTCGACTCTATATTCAAAACATATCCAGAATCTGACCCCTTCTTACTTGTTCTACCACTACCACCCTGGTCTAAACCACTGTCTTTCTCACTAGGATACTGCAATAGCCCCCATCTGGTCTCCCTGTTTCCAGCACAAGTGACCCTTTGAAAACACAAGTCGTGTGACATTAGTCCTGTGCCCCACTTCCTCCCAGGGGTCCCCATCTCACTCAGCACAAGCCAATGTCCAGCGCTGGCCTGTGAGGCCCTGAGGCCCTCAGTGTACTGCTTTGGGCTCCTCTCCCACCCTCTCCTCTCATCCACTCCCATCAGCCACACTGGCCTCCATGCTGCTCCTCAACAAACAAGGTCTCACATAGAAAATACAGAAAAAGAAAGCACTAAGCTGTGATTGGATTAGAGAAATAAAAACGGAAGTATTACCAAACAAAGAAAGTCCTCTTCAAAACCCTCATACTGGTCGCAGTCTACACCTTCGTCGCTAATTAAACTCGTGTTGTTTTTTTCTTCAAGCATTATTGCAATAACAAACCATTTCTTACCGCAGTTACAGTACTTGTATTTATTAATTTTTTAAGAGGTCATGTACTAGAGTGGAAAGTGCAGTGAATTTTAATCTCAACTCATCTATGGGCATCTCACCCTCTTTCCAGGCTCAAATTTTTTCCTCAGTACAATGTGGAGTTTAAGCTAGATGACTCTTCCAGCTCCCACATTTTTTATTATACTCTTATTTTCATGTTTCATTTTCTACTTTTCATTGTGAACGTATCAAAATAAAAGGTTACAGTGTTAAATGCAAAACACCACATAACAGGACTTGTATTTTAGTTCTATTATTGGTGAAACATGCTAGCGTGGAACTCAATCATTGCTTAAAACCTGGTGAGCAAACCTTTTCTCTCAAGAGCCGGGGAGTAAATACTTCAGGCGTGGTGAACTGTGACTATATATGGTCTGTGTTGCCAGCTACTCACCTCTGCTGCTTAGCAGAAAAGCAGTATAGATAATTCATAAAGAACGAGTGTGGCTGTTTCAGTAAAACTTTATTTATACAAATAAACAGCAAGCTAATTTGGCTTGTAGGCCAGAGTTTACTGACCCCTGGTTTACAATGTTACTCATTTAACTTAAGTCAAACATTTCTGAGCACCACTGGTATCAAAGACAGACGGGACATAGCTGGTCTTGGCCATCAAATAGCTTACTATAGGGTGGGGTAAGCAAGTGGGGGTTTGGGAAGAGACCCAACGAGCAACATCATTAAGAAGAACGCAATTCAGACTGTGACAACACTATGGCAATCTCCAGGTCATGTGCAGATTGGGCAAAAAGAAGGGAACACTTCATTTTGACAGGGAGGATTAGGAAAGGAAACCAGAAAGATGAATGGCCTTAGACTACAGAGAGTTTCAGGCCACTCAAAAGTGTCAGGATTTGATTTGATTTGATTTGTTTTGGAAAAGGAAAGCCGCCCGAGTTTTTAAAACAAAGATGTGACCACATCTACATCTACAAAGGAGGAAAACACTGAGACATGCAGGATGAACTAGCGAGCCAGGCAGGTTAAGTTAGGGGGTTATAACAACAGTCCAATACAGAAACAATGAGGACCTTGTCTAGAGTAGAGGTAATGGGGCTGGAAAAGAGAGGAGGAAAATCAAACCAACGTCATTATCACGCAAACTGTATTTTGGACCATCATCTCTGAGCTGGGACCTTCCTCTATTTGGTGAGGCCACATGAGGTCCTGAGAGGTCCCAGAAAGGTTGTCTCTAACATACCCTGAGGAGAGATGGAGGCTGAGCAAAGCCTGAAGGGCGCCCAGGGAAAGGAGATGGAGTTTTACTCCAGGGAACAATACAAACATCAGCCATCACTAGTACAGGCTACTTCGCGCTTTACTCTGGAAACTATCAAAATGAAGTTAGCTAAGGATTATTGCCAGGTATTATTCTAAGCACTTCACATAAATGAACGCACTATCTCCTCAAATAACACTAGATTCTGTCATTATCCGCATTTTAAAAATAAGGAAAGTAAGGCCGAGAGCTAGGGTAAGTAATCTACTGCAAGTTACAGAGATTTTCGGTGGCAGAACCAGGATTCGAATACAAGCGGTTTGACTCCAGATCTGTGCTATGAAGCATTGTAATAACAGCGGTATGGTGACTACGGCCACTTGGGGTTTTCTTGTTTTAAATCTCTATTTCTACTTCCAGCTTACCTGACCTCCCATCTATGCAGCACTTATAGATCATACTGCACTTTCACACCCATTATCGCTCTTAAATCTCAAAACCAACCTATGACTTAAGTAGGGTAAACACTGTGATTTCCATTTTCCAAAGAGGACACAGAGAGGTCAGGAGACTGCCCAGGGGCACACAGCTAACAGCTGTGAATGTGAACCTGGCACTCAGATTCCACCGTGGCAGTACGCGCATGCACCAGGCCACTTCTCACCATGAATCCCACCACTGTTTTTGTTCGATGCTCCAGAAGGAAAGGGTCAGAAGAGGGTAACAACAGTACACTAAGGCAATGTGAGTCACTACACTAGGATTAAGCCAAACTGAAATAAAAATAGCATTGAGTACCTGCTGTGCCATCATAGAAGTCCTGCAGTCGCCCAGGCTTGTTCTCAAGGTCTTCATATTCCGATGCCTGAAGAATCATCTCGCATTGGTCCAGCTGCTTCACAAATTTGGCTTCTGCACTTGACTGGGTCTCATACTCCTAAGTAAAGGGACAATTAGAGCAGAATGATTAGGGCTGCGTGAGAGGATGCAATTCTGATTCTGGAACATGAAGTCAGTCTCAGCTAAAAGCACATC
The DNA here is from genome assembly GCF_964194185.1 of Rhinolophus hipposideros. Classification (NCBI taxonomy): domain Eukaryota; kingdom Metazoa; phylum Chordata; class Mammalia; order Chiroptera; family Rhinolophidae; genus Rhinolophus; species Rhinolophus hipposideros. The sequence goes on along the minus strand of NC_138049.1, from coordinate 34,510,549 downwards.
CTGTATTGGCCACATTTCTCCAGGGTATGCAGACCCTCACATGTACGCTTCACCTGTAATTTTACAGCCAACATCAGCACTCCATGCAAGAAGGATGTGTTGCTCAGTTTCACATGTTCCACCAGGTGCTTGGAAGTCTCACTTGTTCATATTGACACTTTCAAGCATTTTTCTTCCTGTTTAGTATCTTGTCTTCATTTCAAGATCATTATTCTCTAATCCACCTGAGTGGTGTAGGTCTTTTTAACGTCAAGCTAATATTTCATCCCATGCTTCTCAAATTATTTCTTCCTCCATGTACCATATTTTGCCATAGATAATGTGCACTATTCTGCCCAAATTTGTGAGGGAAAATAAGAATGTGCATTATACATCGGTAGTACTAATTCCGTTTCCCTGAAAGTTTGGGCCAAAAATGTGGGTGCGCATTATACACAGCATTACACACGGCAAAATACGGTAATTTCAGGTTTCCTTTTCCTTTTTAAGTGAATTTCTAGCTTTCTCATTTAATTGTGGTTATCACTTTACACTAAGAATCTCTGTCCTTACTTTCCAAATAGGAAAGATTTAATCAAGTCTCTAAATTATGACTCTTGAGGATCTAGTCAGGATCTGTGAATTCTTCACGCAGTGCTGTGTGCGCATGTGTTGGTGGCAGGGAGGTGATGAAGGGAGTGGACAGCAGCAGCTTTTTTACCTTCCCTCTTCCCACTGCCCTCCCTCCTCAGTGCAGATCTGAAACAAGAAGCTACAGGAAGTCTGCTTCTTGACAGCACGACACATGCCACACAACCACAAGCCAATTAATACTATATAGAATCATTCTCCTATTAAGACCAAAGTGTTCCCAACTGGATTCCCTGCAAAGTTCTCATTTGTAATTCCACCCCAGATGTGTTCAGATAATGAACCTGTCATGCTTTCTTGGCAGGATAATGGGATGTGAATCACTGAAGATTTTTATTAAATGTCTTATTCTTAAAAAGGCAGCTATTTGAATTTTGATAGAGCTTAAAATTATACAGGAAAATAATTTTAGTATGAAACCAAATACAATTTGTTTTATTTCAAAGGCACTTAGAAATAATTCATTTAATTTAAATTTGTATTTATATTATAGTTATGTATGTATATTTAATAAGTTCAAATTCATTATTAAACAAAAAGAAATAGAATACTCTAAGCATAGCAGTCCAGGATTTTTCTCTGTTGAAAGTGAGAAAAAAGATTACAAGACCATTAGGAAATAACACAGTCTAGTGAAACTACATATTTCTTTTAAAAATATAAATTGCTGGTTTTTCTCTCAAAAAATGATACTGGGATTCCCCAATTTCATTTTCCAATAAGGAGGCAGAGCAGGGAGAAGAGCACTGCAGACAAAGCTCTAGAAGTAAGAAGGAGCCATGGCATCTTTGGGGAACTTACTGCAAATAATGGCAGGACGAAGTATTGAAGGGAGGAGGGGGAACAAGAAGAGGCTGAAGGTGGAGGAAGAGCCAGCTCCTGAATGGGCTTGTGGTTTGTGCTATGGGGTCTCAGGTTATCCTGCAGCGACTGGACGTCACCGAAAGGTTTCAAGCAAGAAGTGTCATGATCAGATTTGTATTTCAGAAACATCAGTCTAGTTGCAGCATGGAAAATAGGTACACTGGAAGCAGAAAAATCAGGTTGAGACTTTGTAGCACTAGCAGAGAAGTTATGAGAATCTGGTCTGACCTCAGAGGATAGCAATGAACATGGGGGAAAGGGGGCAGATTTGAGAAATGTTAAGGATAAAGAAGCAAATGAAAATGTAAAAGGGAATTAAAGGGAGAGTCAAAAGTGACTCCCTAGTTTCTGGCTTGGGTAATTCAATAGGGAGCAAAATAGAGAAGCTGCCAAAAAAAAAACAACCAAAAAAAAACCCTTGAGAGAACCAAGAAATAGCAAAACCAAAACCTGTATGGATAACATTTATAACAAAACTGAGGGACATAACATTACCATGAATTGCAAAATATATATGAGTGGGGACAAACCACTTCCAGCCATAGGCCTGCGTGCAACCAGTCTCTGTCAGGAAGCCAGGGGGAGCAACAGGGCATCTGATGGACTTAAGAATAGGAGAATCTCCAAAGAGCCGACACGTGTTCATAGAATTGTCACATTTTAAGAACAGAGGAAAACACTAGAGGGATTTTGTCCACTCCAACAGCAGCTGATTTAAGCCCAGCCCTGGTGAATTCGCCAGTCTGGCCTGATGTGGCTCCTTTCCAGGACAGGGCCCCACACGAAGAGAAAATTCTAGGAGTGGAATCAAAATTGAGTGGGATAAGGATAATAGAAATAAAGAAAAGGTCCAGATAAAAGTGGGGAAGGGGCACAAAGTCAGGAAATCTCTGAAAGCAAGCCACCATGTTTTTAACACTACATTAAAACAAAACAAACAAAAAACAGAAGAGGAAGCTCTGTGAAGTTAAAAAAGCTATCTGAACCAGTGTCCTTCCCAAAGTTCAGTAAAACTAATATATATCAAAATGAGCAACAAAAAAAGCACAGAGGTCAGATTCCATATGAATTTACCACAAGACAGAGAATAGGGAAAAAAATAACATCTTTACACACATTGACATCAGAAAGACATTCTCAATCTTTTTCTAAAAGGATCAAATCTACATCAAATTACTTATTTCAAAAAGAACTAAAAGATATTAAGAAAATAAGATGAAAGAGCAACATAAAATCAATTAGCGATAAAAGAAAAAGTCATTTTAGAAATGAAGATTAAGCAATAAAGAACACGGATAATTAAACATGATAAACAACGCCTTACAAAGAAGACATTGAAAAAGCAGGTTAAGTTTAAAAGTCAAAAATAAATAAAGAAGATAATAAAGGATTGGAAAGGTGACAAATACTGAAGACAGGCAAAGATGAACCAACAAAGACGAAAGCAAAAATTGTATTCATGAAATTTTTCTTGAAATTAAAAAAAAAATTGGAAGTATATATTAAAAATGGATATTACCCCAAATAACCAACACAAAGACACACTCCAATAAAATTATCTAAAAAAATAATTAACCCAGAATGTCCAACACAAAGAAATATTCTAATAAAATAATCTTTAAAAAATCCTTTAGACACCTATGCAAAAAGAGTATCTGATATATAAGGAAAGTAAAATTATGATCAGAGTTTGACAATGCTTGAAAACAAGAAAATGGAAGTAACATATTTAAGATATTCAAGGAACGCAACTGGAAGCCAAGGATTTTATATCAAGCGAAAATGACCTTCAAGTATAAAGAACAAAGAGGAACTTTTGAAAACATTCAAGATTTAGAGAATATTATTCCTGTGAGCCTTTCTTGAAGAACCTACCAGACAACAAGTTCCAGACAACCAGAACGACTGGGCAGAGATTAACGTTAAGGACTGGTGGTGAGCATCACTACGTAGTTACCTGCAGAACTAAGATTAAATGAGGTTTAACAGAGAAAGGTTATGGTATGTAATGGTTAAATGTATTGACAATGTAGATATAGTACAACTATAAAAAAAAAATAGGGGGAGAATGGACATAGCACAGACAAAACAATTTTTTAAATTGTTCTCAATCAGAATTGACGATGGTGGTATATACAATTGTTATTCTTAAGTAGGCACATGTGTAAAAAGGGATACAGCCTGTAGCTAGGATTCCTGGTATAAAAGAAAGGATATGCAACATAATATATAAGAGGTTAAGTAAAAATTGTGTAGTTCTGAATTTAAAATATCACTATGAACTTGAGATATATAGTATATAGATATATGCATATACATAGATATCTATATATCTACATCCATATAGGTATATAGATATATCTGTATGTATCTCCTAGCCCTGTCCACTAAAAAGTACAGAAACAATAAGCAACTCAATAGCAAGCAGCATCCCTAGTGTCCATCTTGTGGTCTTGAAATAAAATTTTCTACTTAAAAATAAATAAAAAACAAAACAGGAGGTCTGGCCAGAGACTGGTCAAAATGAATGAAGCTGGAACATGCTGCCACTCCTGCCATCAAAGAAGCTGTCAAAGTGAAGCATTTTTACACCTTTCCAATATGAACTGTAAACAAAGAGTAGATGAGAAAGAAGCATCTGGTAATAAAGTCATTCCAGCTACAAAATGAACACAAAATAAAAACATTGGATTACCATTTTACAACCCCAAAGGATTAAGGGATATAAGGATCAAGAAAACTCAGACATTATGAGCCTCGTGATGAAAGAATCCAACACCACCTAGAGTTTTGCCAAAAGGATCCAACCTGAGCCGGATCCAGCCTCTGGATGCAGCTGCCAATCTGCAGAAAATAAAAGGACAGAGAAACACAAACTGCATCCTGAGTGTACAACTGGCCAAACCCAGAGAATGGGAAACTTTATAGGCTAAATGGTCTGGATTCTTCAACAGATAACTTGTAAGAAAAAGAAAGGGATGGGGTGGGGTGGGTGGTAGAGACTGTACATTAAAAGATATTTAAAAGACATATTAAGCTTTACAAAAATGGGCAAGATCAAACTAAAGTATCTAAGGAGGAGCACTTGGGTGATAAAACCATAAATTCAAGTGATCACTATGAAAATCAGGGTAGTGATTACTTCCAGAGAAAGGGAAGGGTTGCATGGGGTCAGGGAATAGGAAAGTGCTCCTGGGAAAAATGACAAAGTGCCAGACCTTGACTTGGATGGTAGTTATAAGGAAGCTATCTTTCTAAGAATTCCCTATGCTATATATTATTTTCTGTGTGAGTTTATGTGGTTTGCTTTTCAAGAAAAGGATTTAAAATAATAAAAACGGCCACAATGAGTGGGGCCATGAACCTGTTAAGGCTTCTGTGGCTATTGAGGTAGAGCTGTTGGATTCATGAGTCTGGAGCCTAAGAGGAAGATTCTCTGGAAGAATGTATGGAATGATCAGCACATGATCACTGAAGCCTACGAGAAGTGTGTAGAAAAGAGATGGTGGCCAAGGACACAGCCCTGAAGAGGAACAAGGTTCTGAAGAGATGGGCCAAGGAAGAGGAGCACGTGAAGAAGGAACAGCCAGAAAGGAGCAAAGAAAATCAGGAGGGAGCAATGTCACAGACCTGAGGGATGAGAGAACGTCCATAACGAGTGGCAACATCGCCTGTGAAGCCAGGGTGTTGAGTGGCACGTGGCAGAGACGGGCTTGCTAGATGGAGTCACACAGAGGAGACGTGACCTTGTCAAGAGCAGGGCATGGTGAGGCTAAGTCACACTGGTGGGCTGTGAGGAAACAGTCAGGGAGTGTGGACAATGAAGAGAAGAAGGGGAATGTGGCATCCAAGGAGATTTATTTCATAATCGGGTTGTGCGAACATATTTTACAAGACTCACAAAAAGCTCAAAAAGCTCCCATCTGACAGCATGTCTAAACAAAAGAAGGAAGATTACTTGCTATAAAGTTGGGGGAGAAATGGCAAAGTTGGTGGTTGAACAGAGAGATAGACAGTTGCTGAGCCAGAGAAAGAGGTGACTGGGTGCCACTGAGGAGGTGCTGGCAGCTCTGAGGCTCAGTGGAGCTCGGAAGCCTTGAGGGGTGGTGACTCCAGTTCCTAAGTGGGGGATGGGAGGGTCCCTCCATCAGCACTCTGCCGCCATCAGGTGGGAGAGGAAGACCGATGACAGACATGACTCAGACTGGGGTTTTGGAGAGCAACAGAAGGATCAGGAGTTCAAGCAGGAAAGAGGTGCAGGTTCCAGGTCCTGAAAATGGAGGACTAAAGCAAAAAGAAGGGGAGGAGAGGAGAGGAAAAGTTTCTTCCCTCTCCCTTGGGGAAAGGCTGGCCCTGACTAAAGCTGACATGTATATGAAGTTTATCTCTTGCATCATCCGCTCTCCCTCCTAGTATCTCTCCCACCAGCATCCTCGTGTTGCTCTGCATTAAACTCTACAATAACATACGGTACCTGTACTTCAAAGGATAGAACAGAGACAGGTTTAAAAGAGTTCTTGTTAAGCTGACTGCATCTCCAGCTGACTGAACTTCAGACAATGTGGAGGAAAAATGGGGGTGGGGGGTGGGAAACAGTGCAAGGGCAGGCGGATGTGCCAGGCATTCGGCACAGGGGGCCAGGGGAGCGACTCCTGCTATGCCCAGGGACGCAAAGGGGTAAATAAAAGGGGGATTTATTTCTTCAAAGTGAAATGCAGGTGATGGGATAGGCCTCTTTCTGTGGTACTTTGAGAAAAAAATGAAAATGTTTTCTCTCGCCTTGCTGCAATTTGATTTCACACTTCTATGGCGAGAGATAAATTATAATCAAGGATGTTTAATTGCTTTAAACAGATGTGACCCTCTGGGCTAGTAGCTATTTATAGTGGTGAATAGCTGAGAATAACATTTCAGAAATCAATCAACTGGCATTTTCTATTAGTACTATTCTAAGTTTCATGGGTACGGAATGACCTTATTTTCTTAAACCAAAATCAGAACACATAAATTGGAGACAAGAAAAATACAGCTTATATACATCCGGCAATATTCTAAGTGCTTTACACATGCTAATTAAGTTGATTGACATATGACCCTGTAAGACAAGTATACTATTATTATTGCCATTTTGTAGATGAGGAAATTAAGGCACAGAGAGGTTCAGTAAGTTACCCAAGATCGCACAGCTAGTAAACAGAGGAACCAGTATTTGAACCAAATCTGATACTGAATATTGGACATGAATTATAAAAATGCTTAAGTTAATGTAAGACTGCATACCAGGTTGAATAGTGTTCCCCCCAAATTCACGTCTACCTAGAACCTACGAATGCAAACTTATTTGTAAATAGGGTCTTTGTAATGAAATGAAGATAAATTCATACTGGATTAGGATGGACCCTAATCCAATGACTGGTGTCCTTATAAGAGGGAAATTTGGGTACAGATTTGGACACAGGGAGAACACCATCTGACTATGGAGTCAGAGATTGGAGCAATGTGTCTATAGGACAAGGAATGCCAAAGCTAGAAGAGGCATTCATCAGAAGATAGGGAAAGGCAAGGAAAAGATCCTCCTCTAGAGATTTCAGAGAGCATGGTCCTGCTGACACCTTGATTTTGGACTTGTAGCCTCCAGAAATGTGAGACCATACACTTCTATTGTTTTAAGCCATCCAAGTTTGTGGTAATTGTTACAGCTGCCCTTGGAAACTAAGACAGTCTCTTACTAATAAGTAACTGACACAGTATCATGAGTACAATAGAACTATAAATGCTTGTTCAATTAACCAACATACAGCATAATGACATAAAAAAAATGCTGAACTAGGAGATGGGCTTGTGGCCGAGCTTTGTCATCTACTAGCTAAGAGACCTTGGGCAAGGTAAGGCACTTCAGCCCTTAGTCTTCTTATCCATAAAATAAAGGAGTTGGAAATGGGTTTTCTTTCAGTTTTAACTTTATAAAATTCCAACAGATATGGTAAAGAGCCATAGAGACAAAACACAGAAACAATTTTAAAAATAGGTAAGACTATAATAAAGTATCCATTTCATGGTATCAGAGAAAGGAGAGAGAGAGAGAGAGAGAGAGAGAGAGAGAGAGAGAGAGAGAGAGAAATGAATTAGTTTCCTATGGCTGCTGTATACAGTACCACAAAATGGATGGGTGGCTTAAGCAACAAAAATTTATTGTCTCATAATTCTGGAAGCGAGAAGTTGAAAATTAAGGTATTGTCAGGGTTGGAGGTGAAAGCAGTACATCAGGAAATCCAGGGGCTGTGAGTCAGGATCGATTCAAGGCATTATGATGAGAAGGGAAACGGGGAAATTGGAGGGAAGAAAAATTTCTATTACTCATGAGAAATTCCTGCAGCAGCTGAAAGGTGAGAAACAGACGCAAACCAGAAAATGGTAAGTTAGAGACAGCTTGTTAAGATAATATGAATTAACTAAAACGTTGATAAGGCACATAAACTCAGTTACAATAAATAAAAAGCAACCCGTCATATATATACTTACTTCCCAAAGTTCATAGAGCTCCTTTCCAAGATCCTTTGAGAGAAGCTGGGTCAGCTGCTTCATAGCTTCCTGAAATATCAAATCATTATTTTAATCATGTTCCCATTTATCTAAGTTAACAATACATATACGAAGCCAAGTAAAGGGCTCAAACTCTTACAAATAACTTCCAAAGGGGCAGCAGAATATTGGATAATATTTATGGCTCACAAAAAGGGCAATTGTGTACATTAAGTAAATAAGTGTAAAGTAAATAAGTGAAGCCCATCACTGAGCCTGCAGCACACCACACACAAAAAATGACAAAAAGGAAGGTGTGAGATGGTTATACAAATATCAGAAATGAGGCAAAGGATTTTTTACATCTTGTGGATAGGTCACAAGATGCCCACATAAATTTCAATCATAAGCTTACGTACTAGAGTTCAAAACGAACCTGAGAGTGGGGAGAATAGGAAAATAACTTTGAATTACCAAGCTCAAAGAAATGTTTTGTACTCTATTTTCATTTTCTATTGTTAATGTTTTTATTGCAAAATGTAAAGCACCACACAAATGAGCAGTTGTCATTAACATAAAGGAAATTACATGACAGCATCTTGTAGGCTCAGACTCACAGGCTGAAAAGGGATATTAAAGGGTAATTAGCCAAACCATCCATGTAGCAGCACCTGAATCCTTCAACCGCATCACCAAACACTTCTTGCCCTCCCCCCACAAACATGTCTGGTGATGGGAACCTAGCACCTCAAGACATTGCCAAATGGGCTTTAGGTAGCACTGACAGAAAGTACTTTCTTTTATCAAGCTGAAAATTGTCCCTGTAGTTCTTCCACTGTACCTAACCCCATCCCTCGTGTTTTCCTCCCTATCACACAAACACAATGTCAAACAGGTGGGCAGTGACCCAGGGGCCAGAATCTCTTGCGGCTAGTGATTGGTCCAAGGAATAGCCATGTAACATAAACCAGTCACTCGGGGGCCATCTGCATGATCTGTCCAGCAGAGGTTGGGAGAGAAACCGAAAGTAGAAACCTGCAAGAGCAAAACCCTAAGAGAAGCGGGTAAGCGAGAATGAGGGAATGGAGGGTGTTTGGTATTTGTTTCTCTTCTCTGACGTTCCAGCAGCCACCCTCATTCCCATCACTTCCTTCATTTCTGTATTGCTCCGATGTCCTATTTTGAGGGCATAAGGTCTGTTGCAAGTTACCCTCAAATGGCTTCAAATCCCTTGACCATCTTCATCCTACAACTCTTAATCTGCTTCAGTTCTAACCAGAGGTTAGGGTCCTTGAAAAGAATACAGTTGTAAGAACTGCTTTTGACAAAGTGGTTATATAAAAGTGGCGAAGATCTTATATAAAATCAAAGTGAACTGGGGAAAATCAACGAAAATAAAAGTGGGTACCTGTGTTTATATTTATTTATTATTGGCAGGAAAAATGTTATAGAACACAACCACTTGAGAGCAAAACATGTTTCCCAGTGTCCACAATCTGCTCTTGCACGTATAACTTCACCACCTGGAATGACTTGTAGCATCACACCACCGCTAGAGGTAGGAAATTTAGGTGATTTTGTACCTGCATCTCCCTTCTTTGTCATAAATCTTGGGTGAAATACTTGAGAAAATACTTTGCATTTTCAAAAATTAAAGCTGTCTTCATAAATAGTTCACCTTTCTTTCCACTATTCCAAAACACAAGTTTGCCCATTGCTTTTGTTTGAAAAGAATGAAATGAATAACATATATGCATGGGTATGTAAATCTAAACTTTTAGAATACAAACATAAAAGTCCTGCTTTGACAGTGATTTTTTTATTCCATTTCAGGGATGCACGCTGCACTTAATGTAGCTACTAATGTGTAGTCTGATCACAGCAGAACAGAATGAAACCATAGCCTCCTCATACGAGACGCTGTATTTCTATAAACGCAACCTAAGACTAAACTGGCTTTTTGGAGATCACATCCAATTACTGACTTATTAATAAGCTTTCTGTTGACTAAAATCATCATGTCCATTAAAAAAAAACAAAAAAAAAAACAAAACAGAACAGATAAATGTTGTTGCTCTCTTCCAGAAATTGAGCAACGATTTTCTGGATCTAAACACAACGATATCATTTGTTATGATACAATCAGAATTGCATTTTGAGACCTCTCAGGTAGTCAAGATTCCTTGTTTGGCAGCATATGCCACAGACGCCTGCCCACCTTTTTCCATGAACCCTTTTCTCCATCTTGCCAGGTTCAAGCTCATAACAAAGTTTGGCTCTTCTCCTTTTAACCTCTCGGTTCTTGCAACTTGAACCCTCGCAGATACATACATACCCTGACTCTCCTCCCATCTTAGTAAGTTTTTCCCTTTGCAAAGCTATATAATAACCTGCAACGGCTGTATTCCAGCGTCCAGTTCCATCCCACCAGTTCCTGATGATCTCGACCAGGCATCCTTCACGAACTCAGGTTGTACACAATATAAAGTATATTGTATCCAGTTTAGGAGGGGGCTCATACTGCAAGCATTGCTTTTGGACCCTAAATTTCCCCTTCTATGCCTTCACCCTCCATTTCATCCTAACACCCGTTCTCTTCCAAAACAGCCAGTCTTCCAAATTTTATCAAGTGCTTTTCCTCCCTCCTCCTTCAGCTGAAAGCCTTCCTGAAGTCGTCAGCCAGCCTCTGGGCAAATGATGCTTCCTGGTTCTCATTACGTGCATCCCACCTCAACCAAGAAACCCTCAATTATCTGAATGCATGATTCAGACATCCGTATCTTACTCATAAACACCCTCTGCATAAAGAATGGTTCACCTCCCAGATCTTTCTGTTCCCAAATCCTAGCCAGCAGGATTTAATATCAGCACTCACCAAGCCTTTGGTTTCTTATCCAAGACCTTGTGGCTCTCTAAGAGGTTTCCCGTCTGTCCCTTCTGATTAAGTTATTAATTATCCTATGAATCAGGAGGCGTGGGCAGCATCCAGTAGGATTCATGAGGCCAGAAACGTTTTTCATCATCACCAGGATACATGACTGGGAAAACAGCAACACTCTGACGGTTCAGGTCCACTCTCTGCCCCTCCATGGGGACGAGCACTCAGCTCGTCAGGACAGTAGTAGGTCTTTCACCTCCAGTGGTTGGAAATCCTTCCTCCTGACTCTTTTTTTCTTCAGAAACTTCTGACTTGTTTGTTTGTGGAGTAAGCTTCAAATTCACTATATACCTACATAGGGACAGCTTGTCTTTTCTTCTTCCTCGGTGTCACTTTAAGGTCTTTCATTACCCACTGGTACTTCAGTATATGATTTCTCCTCCACAATGTCCAGATTTACCACTGAGCAAAACTATCATATATCCTGAACCGAGCTGTATAATTGAGAGGTTTTCCCGCTTTTCTTCCTCTATGTCATAGCATCATCCTCTGGTTCAGGGCTAATTCCTTTCTATAACTCAGTATCTTGAGCTAATTAGTTTCTTTCTAAATTAATTCTGTCAATCAAGCAAGGAATTTTTTATTTTTTTAAGAATAGCTTTTAATCTTTTTAGATTTTTTTTTCTTTTTAATTTAGTTTTCAGGTATAGTTGACATACAATAGTGTATTCGTTTCAGGTGTACAACATAGTGATCAGATATTTATATACTTTACGAAGTGATCACCCCACAACGAGTCTAAACTACAGAGAAACATTTCCTTAGTTTCCTCCCTTTTTACAGGCTGTCATGATGCTGAGCCTGTATTCTGGACTTGCATTTTGGAAGAACACATTCCTTACACTATTCCTCTTCTTCCCATAATTTAGAATGTGTTGGATCTCCTACATTGGGATTCCTTGTGGATTTTCTTGCCTCTAGAAAGGCAAAAATGCTGCTGGTTACTGAGATCATCTCCCCCCAGGTCTGAGAACAGCTATTTAAGGCCACCTGCCCTGTTAAACCATCTTGATAAAGGATGTGTCCACTTAGCAATTTAGGATCTCTGGCCTATAAGAAAAGTAGCTTGCAATAATCCCTGAATTGAGAACCAGCCATTTAGTATTATTTAAAAAAAAAAAAAAAAATCTTCCTGGATTTTCCAGCCTCTCCTTCAAATATGTTTTCCTCTTTGGTCCTGGCCTCTGGGTTTAGAGGCCAAATTGGTAACTGATTTAATATTGTATTGATGCTGTTCATTTCTTACTAACACAAATATTTTTCTTTACTTCTAACCACTAAATGACTAATTTAAAATTCATCAAATGATAATTATAAAAATGACTGTACTTATAATTTATAGAACTTTTCTCCAAAGAGCATAACTCACATGGAGAATTCCTCCAAGTTCCAGCTATCTCCATTGTTCTAATGAAAGCCGTGCTATCTATGTCCACATACTGATGAGAACTGACACCAACACAGTTTCCTCTCCCTGAGAGCAGGCATACTTTCCTGTCCGTGTGTTAAATAAGGTTGAGGATGTGCAAAAACCAATTCATTCTCGCTCCAGGAAATCCCTGCTTCTGGAAGATAAGACAGCAAACCACCCAAAATAGAGTAAACACTAATGGCTTACTTTTCAAGAGTCTATTTAAGACTTTGCCTCCCCAGTCCCACCAACCCAAAGCTACCGTGTCCTAACTCTATGCAGTCTCAGCTAGTTACCCATCTTCTAAGATCCACCTAAACATCCTCTAGCCCAGACCCTAAAACTCTATAAACAGCCTCCCCTGACCTTCCCTTCCTGAGACACTGAGACTGTCAAAGTGTTGCCCTGACTCCAACAGATCTGATAAACTTAGCTTTGCTTCAGCAACAGGTTTTTCTGGTGGTCTCCTGGACAATCAAGAGTCAACACTGACCTCTTCTCGCCTATGTTTTTCTTCTTTGGGGATGTTATCTGCTGGTGCTATGTCCCCAACGATGCATTCTGCCATATCGTGAACCAGGGCTAGGCGTACACATCTGACCAGGCAAGAAATGGTGAATAATTACACAGAATTATATTCACTACAAATTACTTCTCTAAAGTAATTATATTCTGCCAACCTTCAAAAGTTCTGAATCAAAACTGCTAGACAATATTCAACACAATACATGAGAGTGCAGGAGAAATTGTTAGCCTGTATTTTATTTTTAAAATGGCTGCTTTCTCAAATATCATTTTAAAAGACTGATAAGTTCAGATTACAAAGCTAGGAGATGATCAAGTTATAGCATTTACTTACTGATACAAAATTCAGAAATAATTATTTCCTCAATAAAATAGTTAGCTGTCAAAATGAGGCCCTTTCTAGAGAAATGAACAGAGGTGGACAGATGGGGGCTTAAATCCAGGAAACATTTTATTAGCTGTGTGACCTTTGCCACGTTACATAATTTCTTTAAATGCTAAGTTTTCTCAGCCTTCATTTTATCATCTATAAAAAAAGAATATACTTCATAAGCTTAGTATGAAAATTAAATTTGAGAATTTAAGTTCCTGGCACATGTTGATCATTCAAAAAATGGCTATGATTCTTAGTGATAATGATTAGTAATTAGGATAACCATCATCAAAATCAATGAAGGCGGGTCATGAGATAAACGCCTCAGAAGGCCAGGTTGTTTCACATTCCTACTATTACCAAGACAGTACAGGCCTAACCTACTCCTCTTAGGTTTCCCCACCTAGTCTCTCTCTCATCCACTTCAAATCACAGACTACTCTTAGGTTTATCTCCATTCGACACGTGTACTTATGGCAAAAATCTCAGCTCCACATTATCTACAGGGTACAGGGATTCTCAGTCTCCCTAAACAACCTTTGATGCAATTAAATTGATTTACCTATCATTTTCAGTGTATTTTCCTGCCATCAGGGTTTTGGTTTCTATGCCCTTCCTTCTGCGTGCTGTGCCTTCTACTTCTCTGTTTAATCTAATCAACCCTTCTGAGCTCATCTCCGATTCTATCACCTCCAATAAGATCACCCAAGAACAGGTGATCTCTCCTGTTAGAATATCATGCTAAGTTTCTAACATAACTTATTTTGTGCTTTTTATAGAAGCCACTCTGGGCCTGTGTCATTCTTTTAGGATTTATTTACTGTCTTATATTGCTAGGAAACTTTGACCTGTGCTCAAAAAGCATTCTAAACACGGTCGATTGACCAAAGGAAGAGAGGATATCTCTTTCTCGGTTACACCTTGTACATATCATTGTAAAATGTCACCTCACAGGTGGGTGCTACTATTCATAAAAATGGGCTAGATAAAAGCCCACAGTATACTAATATAATCATAGAATTTTACACATAACACACTCATCTGCAAAGTCCCTTGAAACCTTCATATCACCCTTACGTTTCCTTAAGACCAAGGCAGGCTCTTTCACTTACCAAGAGAAAACCCAGAGTACAATTAATAACAGAAGCAATCAACACACATAGTTCCCCTTCCCACATCCTAAATCTGTATGGTTTGCCTCCAATACTGTTTCTTGATATATGAAATTAATCTACAAGAATTTGACACAGGCCTCAGTCATGAAAAGCAGTGCATCATCATAGACCAGAGGCCCTACCAAGCACCAAAGTTCCCAGCTTACCGGTCTTTGTTAAGATGGTCATCTTTGGTCACCAGAGCCATAACTGCCATCCTGTACATGTGATCTGATACACTCTCTGGACTCTCAACATTTCTATACACCCAGCCAGTCCGTGGGACTCTCTGATAAAAAATGAAGCAGAAAAAAGAAGTTTATAAAAATAAATATTTTAACTACTTGCTATGCTCTTCAACTGTAAGTCCAGGGAATAAGGCACAGAAACAGGGTAATGGTTTCAGAACATATTAAGAAAACACTTAACTAGCCAAAATGTTTGATATCTGTAATCAAATAAACAAGTGAAGTCACTTGTTTATTTACTCTGTGTTACTGAAGTATAAATTATAGAACATGCAAGTCCTTTAGACATAAAAACAAAAGAGTGGAGTAGATTACTTTTCTGAACTACAAGAGTTGGAAAGTTTTGCCCTCAAACAACCTCATTAGACAGACACAAGTAGAAACTACTGTGGTGAAAGCTTGAACTGGAACAACTGACAGACTTCCAAATTTTGAAGCAGAAGGAATAAAGGCATATCTAACGGCTCCATGCTACCAGCAATCATGACTCTTCTTTTTATTCAGATCATAATGGGATCTCGTGAGGCTGCACCTTCTCCTCAGAAGTCTGCATTTCTGAAGACTTTTATAAACGTGAGCGATAGCAGCATAAAACAGATCATCTGCTTTGAACGTGGAGAAATTCTGCAAAATCACGAAGGGGCGGCCGAGGAGGCAGAGGCACGGTGTACACACACAGGAATGTAATGTCAGAGTCCTGTTACTTGTGGAAGGAAGTGGGGGGCAGATGTGAGCGGCCCACTGGAAATCTGCAGGACCCGTGTGTTCTCATCTTCCCACCTGCCGCCCAGAAACCCGTCCCCGCCGGCCCCGTTGCGGGGTCGTGACTCCCAAATGCCTTCTACCGAGGGCATTCTCGGGCCAGGGCCGAGGGTGCCGCAGCCACCGCGCCGGCCACTCCCCAGAAACCCCGAGTGGCCGCCGGGGCTGGCCCCTGGCCGAGCACCGTGCCGGCCTCCGACACCGGATGCTCTGCGGTGTGGACCCCAGCCGGCCTGGGGCGGGCCTGGCAGCCCCGCCGCTCGGGAACCCCGGCCCGCTTCCTGCGCCTGCAGTCCGGGCGCACCACAGCACCCACGGGCGTTTCCTTTCCCGAGTCAAGGGGACGCGGCGGGCGGTGAAGGCCCAGCGGAGAGCGGGAGTCTCGTAGCCCCGCGGCCGCACAGGCCTCTCCCCGTGCGGCCGGCCCGGGCCCCGGACAACCCGCCGTCGCCCTCTCACCTTAAGCTGCCCCACCAGCCGCAGAAACTGCAGCAGGTTCCGGGCCCCGCGGCCCGACGCCGCAGCAGCGGAGGCCGAAGCCATGTGGCCACGGATCCGGACAGGGCGGAGCAGGCCGCGGCCACCGCCTGAAGCTCCTCCCTGTCCCGCCTCCCATCCACCCTTTAGTCCTCCTCCTCCTCCCCTGCCCCCTCCTCCCCGTTCCTCCATCCACCCCTCCCCGCCCTTCTTCTCCTTTCTCTTCCTCCTTCTCTCACCCTGGGTTTCCCACACCCCCTGTCCTGTCTTGCACCTTCCTGGCCTTGCTGGCTGCCCCTTGAGCGTCGTACCATCCATCCATGGTAGTAGATACAATGCTTGGCACCTACTAGGCACTCATTATTTGTTCGCTAAACTCCATTCAGCTGAAATCCATCAAACTTTTAAAAAGAAAGCAGTTCCAGGGGAGGGGCCTAGAGCCTGTGTGTGTTTGGAGGAGGAGGGCTAAGCCATATTGCACCAAAATCTTGCCTTGTAGGTACTCAATGCCTTGTTGGGGAAAAGATAAGGACCTCTACTTCAAGGTGGGAAAACTATAAACATTTGAACAGAGGCACAAGGACAGTACTTTGGAGGGGAGAAATGAATTAAGAATGACAAAACTGCCCGCAGGACTTTGGGGCTAGTCATAGCCAAGAACTTCGGAAATAGACATAAATGGGCTACGGAGTGAAAATCCCAGGATAAAACCACAACCTCCCTAAAAGCTGAAGAACCCCCTTCCCCAAAAAGTTGGTCAGCGTCTGTCTCAACTTTGTCTTAATTCCATCAACAGTCAAAGGTACCAGTTTTTAAGGGCAATCAGTCGACAAGCACACTGAAGGAGTGTGATGTTGAGATGAGACTATATGGGGCAGGGGAGAAGTAGGGAGGTCAACTAGGAGACTGGCAACATAATTATATGGTTTGGTCCATGACAAGAGCAGTGGAGGTGGTGAGATGTTGAATTTTGGATACAGTTTGAAGGTAGGACCAACATGGTCTGTGACAGATTGAACATAGGTTATAAAAGAAAGAAAAAAGTCAGGGATAATGCCACAGATTTTGGCCTGACCAACTGGAAGGATGGAGTTAGTTACTATTTCCTGAGCTGGTGAAAACAGCAAGAGTAGGTTGTGGGGAAGGGTAAGAATCAGAAGTTTCATTTAGGACATGTTGAGATACCCCTTAGAGATCCTAATAAAGGTATAATCTGAAGGTCAGGGGCAGGTAAAATTTTTGTGTCACCGTATAAGATGGTTTGTAAAACCATGAAACTGGCTAAGGTTACCTGACAAGAAAAAGTGGATAAAGAAAAAAGATGTCTATGGCCTAAGCCCTGGGGCAACCCAACATTTAGAGTTTGGGAGACTAAAAAGAAGCAGTCAGTGAGGTAGGAATAGGACAGAGATAGTTGTGTCCTGGAAGCCAAATGAAGAAAATTCTTCAAGAAGGAAGGAATGTAGTGTAGTACACAAAGCTCGTCTTGCAGTTATAAAAACAAAAACAAAAACAAAAACAAACTATAATTGACCGAGTCTCTTCTGGTAACATATACTGTTGCATATCTTACCTTATTTTAATTCTCCCAACATCCCTCTAAAATATTCATAATCACACATTTCAGATGAGAAAACTGAGTTGCCCAGAAACTGAAGAAGTGGCTTAAGTTTTTATAACCAATGAACAGTGGTGCCAGAATTGATGCTCTGGCCTGTCTTCCTACAAATCTTCCTTTACAAGACACCATACTCTTAGCTTGCTGGCTATTCGTACCCACCTCTTATCATTGTGGAATTAAAGATATCTATGTGTGAAATAGCTTTTGACACATAGTAAATAGTAAACTTTTATTTATGTAAAGAACTGGGCAATAAGATACCAATGGATTGATCTGAAAAAATTTGCCCAGAAGATACTCATGAATACACTTTAGGAACTGACTAAAGAATAGAGACCACGTCTGACCAAAATCCAAGTTCTTTTTTCTTTTCCCCCTTAAGACATCCTAGGAAGAAATACTGCTTCTGCCTCTACAGCTTCATAGATAAAAAGGTTCATAGTTGGTCTATATTAGTGGTTCTCAGCCTCAGGGTGATTTTGCTTAAGGAAACACTGGGCAATATTTGGAGACATTTTTGGTTGTCACAAAGTGGGAATGTGTGTGCATCAAGTAAGCCTGCTGCTAAAATTCCTACAATGCTCACACAAGAACCTCCCAGGGCAAAGAATTATCCGGCGCAAAGTATCACCAGCGCTGAGCTTAAGAAACCATAGTCCAAAGAGAAAATGCTTACAATTAAATTCCTTATGTTGTCAATGAATTATAATTAGCAGAAAACTGATATTACGTTTATATGAAAATGGGTGAGGTAATAATGGAGACAAACCATTTTCACATGGTAACCCCTCTTTTTTAAATAGGGTAGAAAGGCTCTGGAGCTTGGCTCTGCCAGAGACTCTGGAAAGTTGAGGGGAATTCGAGGAGGGCTTTGAACATTTATGTAACTAGGTTAAAGCAGAGCAATTCAACTCAGAGAAGATAAATGTAGGATATTAAGTCTGAGAGCAAAGGAACATTACAAAAGGAATGTTTGCTCAAGGGAAAGAGATTGGGCTTTGTTCTGTTTTGCCACTTTCTTGCCTGGGATGCAGTGTTGCAGGGCAGCAATCATGTCCCCGTGTACCACTTCCCCCATAAAACCATCCCTTAATTAAAGAGTAAGGAGGCCTTTTGCTGACATACTCATCAGTAGCATTTTCCTTTAAAATAAAGAAAAATAGTTACTCCTTTAAAATAGCAGCCAAGTTAAAATGTGTAGAATAAGTTATTTTAAAAGAGAACTAGTGGAAAAATTGCATAATATGCAGCTTCCAATCACTTGGAATATTTTTCTTGACTTCTAACTAAAGAAAGTGCTGTTGCTGCTCCAGTGCATTCTTACTGTTAAAGAGTAAACCGCTATGTTTTGCAGCAACACCACAGTCATCCCAGAGGCCAAAATTTCAGTAATCTATACATCTGGAGTGGCATGGAACCCAGAGCACCAAAGAGGAGGAAAAGTTAAAAGTGTGTCCAACAGGAAAGAAAAAAAGCTGACCTAGAATATCCAACTTTAAAGCCATCAAGCCAAAACACTAATTGGATTTAGCCCAAGATGGCACTTGGCACTTAATGGTCTCTTGGTTTGATGTTCAGAAGGCACAGAACCATTTCAGTGACTTTAAAAAGTCATAAAAGGAAAACCACATCAGCACTTAAGCCAGGAGTTATAAAGGAAGTTTGAAGGAAGAAAGAAGAAACAAGAGAGGGAAATGGCAAACAACAAAGGCAGCAAGTGGTGGATAGTGCCAGTATTAACAACAGACGTTGACACTAGGAAAAAATTAGATATGAGGGCAGATCATAAAACTGCAGCGCTTGGCTTTACTAAGAGCTCAGGACAGTCTGGCAATCTCACAGGAGGCGTGTGTGGGGGTGGGGGTTATGTTAGGGGTATCAGGGAGTGAGTACAAGGAGTATTTAGATGGCGATGATGATATCGTTATTTAAATAACACCTCATTTGCTAGTGATCTAGTAAGTAAAATGTTTCTCTGAGTTTTGTGAGCCACTTTAGCAAATTAATCAAACCCAAGGAAGGAGGGGGGCATAGGAACCTCTGATTATAGACAGTTGGTCAGATGTAGAGGTAACAACCCTGGCTTGCAACTGGCATCTGAAGCAGATGGGGCTGGGGTTTCTTGTGGAATCTTATGCTATCTCTGAGTAGAGTGTCAGAATTGAGCTGAATTCTGGGACACCTACTAGTGTCTGAAAATTGCTTGTTGGTGTGGGGAAACCTCCCCCAACGTTGAAAATTGACTCTTAGAACACCATTATAGAGAGGCTATGTCAGAATATGGCACTACTATGCAAATACTGAGAGAATTTAAAGTGTCTGCATTGCCAAAGAATCATATTTTGGGGCTCGAAAGGGAACAATTGAGCAGAAACTATCTTCCATATAAAGTGCATCTCACTATATGCAGAATACATATTATTATAAAATACTATACAAAGTTTTCTTTAGGAATCCTTCAGGTTCTTTGTGTGTCTTTGGTTCCTCCTAACTGAAATGGCAATTTTTGGCTTATGAGTTATATCATTTCCTTTCTGATGGCTGTTCCTGTCATTTCATAGTCGGGTTTGGCCATAAAAAGGTAGAAGAACCAAGTGGCCAACCATAAAACTGGAGCAGCATGCTTTGACTTTTTGGAAGTGCATTTCTGAGATCATGGACTATTTCTCAGGCAGTTTTGTCACGATGGTGATACTACACAGAAAGATTCCTGGGGGTAGACACTGTGTCTGATTCATCTATACTCAGAACCAAGAAATTTGCATGACATTCCCGTAGATAGGGTGCTGAGAAAATGGTGATGGGGGTAGCGGTGGGGTGGGCGTGATATAGGTCTTCAAAGGAGGTTCATTTCAGGGACAGAATCACCTTGCCCAAAGCAAAGAGGTGTGAGCCTCTACAAACAGGATGTTTGTAGAGTGGAACAAATCCGAGCTCAAAAATGTCATTTTAATGAACAGAACCAACTTCCACCAGAAGAGCTGCTGTTGGCCCAAGGGCCATGGCATTGCTGTAAAGCAAGGATGCTCAGGATTGGGACACATCTGTTCCCCTCTCCCCCCATGTCCAGGTGAGGCTGGGGTGGCAGGGAATTATGGAGAAAGCGTGTCAAACTTCTAGGATGTTTCTTCCTGTCTCAGAGGCCAGGGCTCGACTACTGCAAAAGCCACAGCAGCAGCATCTGTTCTGCTCTAACTTTCTGTTTCTTCCTAGTCTCTCTTCATTTGAGCTTTTAAACTGCCTTTAAAATAGGAGCAGCAATGGGCTTGCATGTGCCTTCAGCTGTTTCTAATCCTCTCCCAGACACACTCTCTCCCAATAAATGGCACATTGTAGAAGGTGTTTTACAGCCTGACTTGTTAATAGAGCCACATCATTCTGTAACAAAACCTAACCGGTCAAGTTAAAACACAAAAATCACAAAAACATGAGTTAGGCAAACATAGTGTCATCTATAAAAGAAGGAGCTGGGCCATCTAATTTTTCAAGTGCCCTTCAATTCTAAAATTCTAAACTTTAAAACAAGATTTCCTCAGTTAAAAGATACACTGCTTTCTACTTGGACTACTGGATTTTCCCCCTATTGGCGACATTAGCTTTTCTTCATTAATTCTACTGTAAATGAGTGAATATATGTGTCATGCAGGGTGTTATGTGGGGTCTCTGGTCCTGCTCCCCGCACAAGAACGCAGGATACGGTGAGACCAAAAAGTAACACAAATGGAGCCATGGATGGGGGGTTCTATATTCTCGCTGGCAGCTGGATTGGAGACACAGGAAGCAGGAGCCACCCGATCCGCAATCTGCCATCCGCTTCTCTGCCAACCAACCAACCCCACCTTTGCTAGCTTAGCCACTGCAGTTATATTAGTGGCTAATGGCTAATTGGTTACAGCTGACAGCCAACGAGTCACAGTTGATGGCCATCTACTACCCAAGCCAGCACCTTTCCACGTGAGGCCGAGAGCCTGGAAACTGCTCTCTGAGACTGTTTCCCCCAATATAATATAAGGATAATTGAATCAGCTCATTTTCTCTTTCCCAGGGGTTCAGGACTGAGTGTCTGTAGAGCTCTGTAGGACCCCTCACTTAATATCATTGTGTTTAAAGATAATAATTGTCAGTAAGTAACTACAGGACGCACTATCAAATAAAACATTCTTCCTTAAATTTCAGAATTAAAGGTGAACATTGTCTTCCTTTTTCCCAGGTGGAGAAAGAATTTTGAATGGAGATTAACTTGTACAGTTTAACTTGCACATGTCAAGTAGAATCTCATTGTCCTTTGTTACTTTGTGATTGATTAATATTTAGTTACTTGCTGTCTTGTTGCTATGAGCTAATTTATAAGCACAGAGAGGCTCTATTACTACACATTCTAACTAAACAAACAGTAAACAAACTAGTAAAGTGCTGCTAAATAGATCCGAATGTGCTGTCCACAGTTTAGCTCAGGATGGTGAAAGAAAAAGTTTGGGGAACATAGAGTGGGTTCCCACCATCTCAATAAAGACAAGAATCGGAGGCTCCTTTGGCAATTATGTCCCCACTCCTTACAACGTCGGTGCCTGTAGTACTAGGAAAGTACCACCAGGTGGCACCATCTCATCAGTGTTCTCCATCAACGTGATGGAGCCTGTTCCTTCACTTCGGGAGCACCGAATACATCTATTCTGTGTTTGCTGATTTGAGATTTCTGCTCTCACCATGCTTTCCTGTGTTTTTGTTTTGGTTTGGTTTGGTATTTTCTATCTTTCTTCTTTCCTGTGTTTTTCTTTAGTTCTCAGAAATCTAGGCCAATACGTAGGGATATGCATGGAGATGATGGCCACCATGGTGATAATCACAATAGACAACTCAAAGGAGAGAAATACTGATAGTGACCTTTTACTGAAGGCCTCTTGTGTGTTAAGGGCTTTCCAAGTATTACTTTCAAGACTCACAGGAACTCTGCAAGGTTACCTTCATGTTATGAGCAAAGAAACTGAGGTTCAGAGAATTGAAGCAATGTCCCCAAGGTTACCCAACAAGTAGGTAATAGAGGCACAACATGAATCCAAATGTACCTAATGTCAAGGCATTAATGATCTTTGGATCATTCATGGAACTTGAATATTGGGTTTAGTGAGAAAAAAACAAAAGGTTTAGCCTTTGTGAAGGTCATAATCTAAAACAGGAAATAGAGTGAACATAGAGGTATTTGAATACAAGTTATTTGTAAACAAAGGAAATTATATATATATATATATATATATATATATGTATGTGTATATATATATATATATAAAGATAAGAAATTTATAAGGGATTTGAGATTACTGGGGACACTAGGTGGGAACAAAGTCAAGAAGACATGCTGAAGTCAATTCTTCTCTGTAGAATGTTTCTGTAAGAGACATAGTGCTAGTTCTGAAGATGAGAGTGAGGAGGGCAGAATAAACAGCAAATATTCTTGGATTTACCCTCACACTCATGAATGTCAGCAATTTTTTTTCATGACACTTGAATTTGCTCTGTGTCCTTTAAGGTGATGTCTTAGCTGTAGCTCTATATATAGGTGACCTAAGTAAAATATTTTAAGGGCTAAGAAGCCCAAGCCTCACAGATTGTTTAACATACAGAACCATATGAACAGCAGGAATCTCAGTAATAATACTAAGACTAAAGTTTATTGGCTGTAGACTGGACATCTCACTTGGTGCCTTGCATGTATCACTGTACTTAATTTTAACACAACCCAAGACGATGTGCACTAAATTCATATTTTTTAAGGATGTCAAGTTTAGGCAGGTTCAGTAACTCACCAGAGGGCACACATTTAGTAAGTGGTGAAACTGGGATTCCATCCAAGTTGGCAGATCAAAGAACCCAGCTTTTAACTTTTAAACACACTTTGTCCACTTAACATGCTATGTGGCAACAAGCAAATGCTCTGGCCATTGTAATACTAACTTAAATTTGATTTATAAGTTCAAAGAACTTTCCAGTATATTATTGCATTTGATGCTAGCAACAATCCAATGAGAAAGGCAGTTCAGATATTCTTACCTCTCCCTCCTCCCTGCACCTCACCCCTGCTTCCACACACACACACACACACACATACACCTACCTCCACCAGGAGAGTTTAGGTGACTTGGGTTAAGTCACAGTGCTACTAAGTGGCAGACACTAGACTGGAGCACAAATTTCTCATCCTTTTGCCCATTGCTTTTTTTTTTTTTACTGCAGTAGCAACACCCGTTTATAGTAAATAATATAAGGTAAAATTTCTTCCACTGGCACTCACAATACATTATCTCCAAAAGCCAAGCATGCTATTTATGAAAAACTGTATGATCATCAAAAACTACATACAGTTTTATATTTCAAATCACTTAAAACTCCCTACAAAGGAAGAAGAATATAAAATGCTTTCCCCCCAAAAAAATTTACATGAATGATTTTAGAGGCATATGCAGTGACTTATATAACTCTGTTTAGAATCAACATGTGTGTTTTTGTGTTATGAATAGAGATTTGTACTTTGTTAGCACAAGCAGATTATAATAAAAATATAAAGATAAAAGCTCCATTTAGATACAGCCTAAGATAACACAATAAGTTTTCATATAGTCCCAATCTTTCCAGTACCCTGTAAACTGCAAAATTCTGTCTCCCAAAGAAGAGGGCCTGAGGGTAGCAGGCAACGCAGATGGAGTCAGTGGGGGAGACACATGACATCACTGCACAGCTCTGGAGCCCAGGTTCATCTCTTGTAACAGGAGGAGCCTAGAAGACTTCTAAACGCCCTAAAATGCTAACGAGTACTTCTTAATGTGAGTAAAGTTAGAAAACTTGTTTTATTCCTTAAAAGATCCTACATTTTAAAGAATGTTTCACACTGAGAAATAGATTAAGAATTTTCCATTACCCCCTTTTGAAAGTAAATCCATAGATTATGAAACAAAACATACTGACATAGAAAATTTGGGTTTTATTTTCAGAGAACAGGGTCACCCACCTCCTGTGGGCTTTTACTGAAATAGGCGTGATGCACAACCTCAGGTACGTAGCCCTTGTTGGCGGAAAGGGAATTTCTGTGCAAAGAAAAAATGCTAGTGGTAGGTCATTCACCCCTCCTGGCTGACAGTTCCCCTGACTCTGGCGAGGCCACATCGGTTTACTGATGAGAGGTGGCGCTCTTTTCCAAAAGATCATCACAGCAAAGGCTATGGTTGGGCAGGAGGCTTACTTATTTCTTTTAATGGATCACAGATGTGCGGTATAAATGAATGTGGAATGCATGGATATCAAAGAGGTGATTATCAAGTACCACATTCCCTTGGATGAGAAACTTCATTCAGAATTAAAAGAAGAAGAAGGAAAAGCAGAAGGAGAAGGAAAAGAGGGAGAAGGAGAGAATCATAAAAGACTTCTAATGTTTCAAGAAATGTTGAAATTCTCTTGTGGGCCAACCTTACACTGATTTGAAAATTTGGGTTCCAAATTAACGTGACAAAGAGGTGGGCCTAGCCTTTGGCTCTGCAGGTAGAAGCAATTGGGTGTTCAGGACCTAGAAGCGACAGCTCTGGGCTAATATGGATCAGCATTCACATAGTGCTCTAGAGAAGACCATGTCCTTGGAGACTTTCAAAGGTACAAATGCTCATCTTAGTAAAACAAAGTTTGATCATTAGAAATGAAAAAGTTAGGATTTAATACAGTATGTTTCGAATTTAACAACAAAAAAGACTCACAGCAAACAAGGCACAAGCATTTGGTCACCTGGTTTAAACTGATGCTATTACAGGATACATCTTTTTATACCCTTCAGGTAATGAATCACTTCATGGTCATGAAGCAGAAAGTGTTGGAGTTTTTCCTTGGCCTGGAGCGAAATCGGCTGCTACTTGTTTACCTCATACATCTGGTCAACTCTCGAGCTTAGGGAGCAGTTTCCCCAGCTACGTTTTCCCTCCTCCAAGGGTGGAAAGCTCCCTGTCTTTCATGGCAGCCTACCTTGGACAGTGCTTCTTCCTACATCATTCTACTTATATTAAAATGAAATTTGCTTCCCTGAAGTTTTCTTCCTTAATTCATCAACAAAACAAAACTTTGAGAAGTATTTTTGAGCATCTGCCACATGTCAGACCCTGTTAGGCATCAGGAAGAAAAAGATGAGGAAATTATACATGCTCAGTTGAGCTTGTGGAGTTTATAGTCCAATTTGACAAATCTCTCAATTTTTTTAAGAATCCTAACCCCCCTAAGAAATAGGTCAACTCTGATGGGTAGCAGTGGAACTCTATTGTAGGCACATTAGCAACTCAGCAGAGAAAGGAGTCGTACCCTGAAGAAGTTCCCAAGTGATTCTGCTTACCACCAGGCCCCCATTTAGCAATCACTGCTCTAATGATTCTATATTCCTATAAAAATCCAACCCTACTTCAACAGGATGACAGGTCAAATATCTGAAGACGACTGTCCTATGTCCTTCACTGCATCCCACTCATTTCTTCTTTAGGCTAAACATGACAAAGAATTCAAAGTATGGTTACTGTATTCTTGAAGAAAAGATTGACTCAGAAAAAGCTGTTGATAGCAGCTGTAAATGTATTTCCATCTGTGGTAAGTGGAGCTGATTCCATAAGGCCAAACCCATAGCTGAGGAGGAACAGAGGTGATGAGCAGGGAGAAGACTGAGCTACATATCGTGGCTAGTGGGTGTGGTCTTTCCACTGGAACATGGTCTCAGATGACCAACCCAACATGTGAGGAACATGGAGAAGAGAAGGGAGAAGTGGCTGTACTTACTGCCCCATCTTCTTGTCTTCCTTCATTCTAAGGCACACTGATTGTTCCTTGATGGGGGTTAGAAAGGAAGTGGAAGAAAGCATATTCTGTACTGTTTGGCAAAAGTTAAGATTTACAGAGAGAGAGAGAGAGAGAGAGAGAGAGAGAAAGCGAGAGAGAGAGAGAAAGCGAGAGAGAGAAAGAGAGAGAGAGAGAGAGAGAGAAGAAATGACAAGCTAAGATAAAAATCGTTCCAGTTTATATAGCTGGAATGTTTATAATGTAAAGAGACAGCTGTATTAAAGGATTAGGCCCCACTGGCTGATTAACATCATTTGATCTTTTGCTATTGAAAAGACCCTGTGTGTTTTCAAAGGCAATGGACTTCTTAAATAAAACCAGGAGTCTGGGTTAGCAGAAAGCTGTTAGAAAACAATTCATTTTTTGTTTGGTAATCTTTGGTCCTACCTGCTTCATAATCTTCAATTTCCTTCTCTCTGTTATTGTGGGATGCATCTAAAACTGAAAATTGGAGTTCTGGCAGGTTTGATGTGACTAAAACAAACGTAAAAAATTGTTATGAACTAAATTGCTCAGATCAGATTTTCCTCATGAATATCATCGTAGGGGAGCTTCTTTTTCTGTTCTGTTCTGGGTTTATTTTTTAATCCTTGACTCTCCATCCCCCAACCATCACCATGCAATTTCAGTAGAGAAATTAACATATCATTACACCATGGTATTTTCATGATTTATTTTCTATCTTGTTTCTATCTTGTTTATCTACTTTTTTTTTTTTTTTGCAGGTTTCAAGTGAGATTGGTACTCCCACTGAATTAGATTGATCATCAGGAAGTCAAAGTTTTCCATTAGCCCACTTGGTGCAACATATTGGGGGGAGGAACCTGAGCACCTCTCCTTGCATACTGTGATCCTAGGGTGGCAATGGGGTGGGGAGGGCTTCTGCTGATTCAAGAGGACCCAGCGGTCGTCATAACTAGTTCAGTCTCTGTGGCCCATTCAGCTCTTGGCATCGCTGCCAAGCCAGCCAACAAAGGGGCATTGTAATCCTGACAGTTTCCCAGCATTGACTGGACAGGCACAGACCACCAACCAGCTTCCTTCGCTTCTACTGTTCACAAGTGAGACCATGAATGGAAAAAAGTCAGTGGCAAACATCCCACATCCTGCTGATGGTGGTGTGTGGATGCTTTTCTAGCAAGTGATTCTCCCTTCACGCTGGTAATCTTCATACCTGTTTTCTTTTTCTGTTTTGTTTGTTTTTAGACACAGCGTGCATGAATGCTAGTGTATAATCTTCATCGAGGCCAGCCTAAAAATTAGATTTGAGTTTTGAAAAACTAGCTTTTGGCATGGAGTACTTTGGAGAATGGGAAGTGTAATAAAAATGAAATGTCATAAATATAAAGATAAATTGGTATAAGCTTCTAAGATGAGAAACAATAACTCCAGCTAGTACTGGAGGCCATTATGATTCTTAAGAAATTGAATTTGGGGGCATAAGAATAAAGTTT
Source organism: Rhinolophus hipposideros (assembly GCF_964194185.1). Lineage (NCBI taxonomy): Eukaryota > Metazoa > Chordata > Mammalia > Chiroptera > Rhinolophidae > Rhinolophus > Rhinolophus hipposideros. The sequence continues at coordinate 34,482,714 of NC_138049.1, read as the reverse complement.
TCAGGTACAAAACGGAATCATTTTAATTTAATTTCAAAATTTTGATATGCAACCAAAAGTCTGCCCAATCTGTGGACGAAGCCAAGGACCTCTCCAACTCTGATTTTAAAAATAGTAATAAATGAAAGAAAATGTTTAAGAACCAAGTAAACTCAGAAGTATTTGTCATTGATCAAAAGTCAGGGAATATTTTTAACAATCAGATGAAATGATCTTTTAATACATTTGTGGCATAATTCCATTTATTTAAATTGCTTTCCTTATAAGCATAAATTACAATAATAAGAATGTTATATTTACTTATAATTTATCAAATACTCAAACAAATGGTAGTGTTCCATACTGGTGGGGGGAGGTGAAATAAGATTATAGTGTTTAAACTGGATCCAGGTTTAGGAAGCAATTTAGCAGAACTTCAGTAATAATCTTCCCCTTAGGCCCAGTTGTCCTACTTCTTTAAATATTTTTTATGTGTGCATGTATTCTAATATTTTAATATTATATTAAAGGCAAAATAAGAAAATAAGTACAATATGATTCATCGAGGCAAATATAAAAGCAAAAATAAACAACAGGATAAAACAACCGCCCCCATGACAACAATAGAATTAAGTAAATTGTTAACCCAAGGTAAATCTACATGGTGGAATACTATGCTACGTAGCTGTTAAAACTGATGTATCCAGAGATTCTCACTTATATGGGAGAATGCTTATTTAAATGTTAGGTGAAAAGAGAAGCTGTAATTGTGTAGCTGGTTTCGATTTTAGCACACAAAGTGCAATAAAATACTAATGGTCATTGTCTTGGTGGGTGGGATTATGGTTGATTTTTCATTATACGTTTCCATATTTTCAAAATTACTTCCCAAGAGCATATGCCATTTTTTTCGTATTCACAGAACAAAAAATGTATTGAAACACCTTCTTTCTTCTGTTATACAAAGACAGACTAAATGTCCACCTCTCTTAATCGAAAGGTTATTTTACTTAAACACAATACAAATGGATCAACAATTTAACCTGTTACCAGGAGGTCCTACGGAGACAAATTTTGATGCTGATTAGATTCACTTTAGATCCCTTTATTTTCCTCTTGAACCATCCCTAAAGCCATACAGCAGGCTAAGCAACATAACCTGGAGTTATTCTTCTCCTGTTACCCAAGTATTACCTCTGGGTTTATTTAAGATGAACTATCATGGATAGAATGCTGAGCCCTGAGCTGTGCTGGAGACTCTAGCATGCTGGTGCCTGTGCAGTTGGAAGTAAGTGCCTTTACTGACAGCTAAGCCACAGGCGCTCCTCATGGAAAGTCTAACCAAAAGTCACAGCTATGAAAACTGGTGATGATCAGAGCTCTTAATGCTCCTTTCCCCCAACATTTATTTAGTTTGGTCATTAAGAGTATAAGCTTTAGTAAATCCTTGCCTATATGCCCATCTAATCCATGACAATGGAAGCAAGAATGTATGATGGGGCAAAGACAGTCTGTTCAATAAGTGGTGTTGGGAAACCTGGACAGACACATGCAAGAAAATGAAGCTGGACCACCTCCTTACACCATATACAAAAATAAATTCAAAATGGCTTAAAGACTTAAATGTAAGATCTGAAACCATAAAATATCTAGAAGAAAATATAGGAAGAAACTTCATGGACATTACCCAGAGTAAGATTTTCACTGATATATCCCCTCGCGCGAGGGAAGTAAGAAAAAATAAACATGTGGGATTACATTAAACTAAAAAGTTTTTTTCACAGCAAAGGAAACCATCAATAAAACAAAAAGGGATCCTACTGAATGGGAAAAGATATTTGCCAATGATATATCTGATAAGGGATTAATATCACAAATCTATAAAAAACTTACTCAACTCAACTCCAAAAAAACAAACAACCCAATTAAAAAATGGGCAGAGGACTTGAGGAGACATTTTTCTAAAAAGGACATACAGAAGGCAAGAAGACATATGAAGAAATGCTCAACCTCACTAACCATCAGAGAAATGCAAATAAACACCACAATGAGATACCACCTCACCCCAGTCAAAATGGCTATCATCAATAAATCAACAAACAACAAATGCTGGTGGAGAAAAGGGAACGCTAGTACACTGTTGGTGGGATTGCAGATTAGTGCAGCCACTATGGAAAACAGAATGGAGGTATCTCAGGAATCTGAAAATGGAACTACCCTATGATCCAGTAATTCCACTCCTAGGCATCTACCCAGAGAAATCCAAAACTCCAATTCAAAAATCTGTATGCACTCCTATGTTTATTGCAGCACTATACACAATAGCCAAGATATGGAAACAACCGAAATGCCCATCGGTAGATGACTGGATTAAGAAACTGTGGTACATTTATACAATGGAGTATTACGCAGCCATAAAGAAGAAAGAAATCTTATCATTTGCAGCAACATGGATGGATCTAGAGAACATTATGTTAAGTGAAATAAGTCAGAAAGAGAAAGACAAGTACCACATGATCTCACTTATATGCGGAATCTAAAGAAAAGAATAAGTGAATGAACTAATCAGAAACAGTTTTGGGGACAAAGAGGAAAAAACCGAGAGTTGTTAGATGGGCGGGGGAGGGTGGGGATAAGGGGAAAGGTGAAGGGATTAGGAAGCAGCTGGTAACCACAAGATGGCCTCAGGGTTTTTGAAAATTAATTTGGGGAACGTATTCAATAATGTTGTAAAGATTTTGTTGGGTATCCGATGGACATGTGTCCTATTGGGAGACCACCTCAGGGATACTGTGGATGCCTGATCATGGCATTGTACACCAGAAGCTAAACAATAATGAATGCCAACTATAATTTTATATATATAATGTGATGGCTCGGTGCGAGGTCGGAGGGATAGTGGATGGGGGGAGGGGATTCACAGTGTGAGGGATATAAATGATGAACGTCTAAGTATTACCTTGTCTTGTACACCTGAAACTAATAAATCAAAAAAAAAAAAAAGAGTATAAGCTTTGGAGAGTGGCACTAGCCTTAGATAAAGGCAGGAGGTGGAAAGGTACCTAGGGATCTGCCCCAGGCTCCACATTTAGAAATCCCTGTTTTGGCCTCTGGGCCTAGCATGGAGGAGAATGCAGGGTCAAAGGGGACACTTCTGTGGAGACTGTGTTCTCTGCACCAATCCTGCCTTTTAGGCCATCATCCAGGTACCAGGAACCCTGGTGTTTGCTGTCCAATAGCCCAAGCCTATTTCTAATCTGCTCAGGCCTCTCCCAGGTCTGTTCTTCTGAAAGTGTCACCATTGGGGATCACTAATAGACCCAAGAGGGAGTCAAAGGCCAGGCACTTTGGGGGTTGTGGAGGGAACTGGGCTGTACAGACTGGTACAGAAGCATCGTGAAGAATAACAATGTTTAACATAGTGCTTAGCACACAGTGGATGCTTGGCAAATGTTATTTCTGATATATTCCCTTAGTATCTTATTACCTGATATTTTCTGCTTTGAGAGAGACAGAAAATAATAATAATAACCATGAGAATATGAGTTTCTACAAGGGGGCGCTATTTTAATTTTTGATATCCAAAGTGGAATCTTTTTTTCAGTGACTTGGCTATTTTCCTGGCCCAGTTCCAATACTCTGTATTCAAGCTAATTACATTCCTCCCCCACTGGATAAATTATTTTTCACTTCCCCCATAAAAACCATCATGTTATACTTGTGAAACAAAATAGCTCTGTATTCTACCACACATGCAAAAAATGGTTGTATTTCAATACACAGTGTATTTCTCTGTGTGACTGATTTGAGGGCTGCATTGGGATTTATTACAGTGAGATGTGAGTTTTATTCAATGATGCATCTGAATAATGATAGATATTTTATTAAATAGAACACTATCACAAGATACATTCTCCTGGTGACATAATATGAAACCGTCTTAGCGTATTTGGGTTGAGACTAAGCAGATGAGAGCTATTGAGCTTACCTCTAAGTCACTACATTCTCAAGCATGTCATTTACCTCATCCCTTTGAAGTTTTCAAGGTCAGAGACTTGAGCAGTCATGAAATGGTGTTCTACATTCATCCCAAATAATTAGGAGATGTGATTTTAAGATAACACTGATAAAGCTGGAGAGAAAACTGTTGAAGATTTTAAGAAGTCACTCTCCTTTTTCTCTTCTTTTCTTTGAGTTTAGCAGCATTTAGGTCTAAAATCCGCAGCTTGGGGCCCACGGCATGGCTGAAAACGCAACGGGCTCCCCTTTGAGAAATATTCTAAGAAATGGCATCTCTGAATCTAAACTATGCTAAATACTTGGGTTTTAAAGACTTCATGCAAGAAGCAACCTTCACCAAGGGTTGCCCTTTCCTGTATTGTACTCGTTTGGAAGCGACCTAGTGATTATGAATTGGAAGTTCCTTTCTCAAGTCTGGTTTGGGCAGCCGCAGTGTGCCAGGCACTGAGCTGCCCTCCCCACGCTGTATGTGGAACAGTGGTCACCAACCTCTGCCATATGTGAGGGCTTATTGACTTGCAGGAAATCCTCACTTAATGATGTAGGTTTGTGGAAACTGCCACTTTAAATGCAACGACATATCAAGAAACCAATTGTCGTGGGCTAATTGATATAGACAAGAGTTTAGTTCCTATAACATATTTCTGGTCACAAGAAAACATCACCAAACTTGTAAATAAAGACCCCAAACACTTCTAATATTAAACATTGAAAAATGTGAGATATACATACATTTACGAATGATTAACGAAAACAAGTAGGAGAATTATTTTCCAACCTGCTTTTTCCAGTTCAGGGTCATGGTGGCCAGAGCCTCTCCTGGCAGCTCAGGGCACCACGTGGGAACTAACCCTGGACAGGACACCTTTCCAGCCCAAGGCACACTCACACCCACACTCACTCAGATGGACAATTAAACATGTCAATTCACCTAACGTGCACACCTTTGGGATATGGGAGGAAATTGAAGGACAGGGAGAAAACCCATGGGGAGAACATGCCAACTCCACACATGTGGCCTCAGCCAGGAATCAGATTTTTGTTTTCTCATCAACGTTTTAACAAAACAACATTGAACTAAATAACATTATTTGCAGATCTACTGTATTGTTCCAGGTTCAGGCTGTATTGTAGCCCAGGTACTGTGACTCTTCAACTTTTTGTCTAAAATGTTTTCCTCATTCAAATTCTCTACTGCTAAAGATAATTGAAGCAATGATATGGGTCGTTTAGGCCCAAATAACTCTTTGGGAAAGGAAGTAATTGAATGATTCAATGAAATACAGCTGTTTCATCTGATGGGTTCTGAAAAATAATCTCAATTATTTGTTTTTTCATTTGTTTCTATTGAGGTATAGTTTAATTGAAAAAAAAAATATTGCCTTAATCTGTTTGCAGGGATTGGTAGTAGAAAGAATTTACATTAGATTATCATCCCAGTTATTGTTATCATTTTGCATACTAGGCGTAACCTTTTCTTCAAACTGGAGAAAGTCACATGGGTGACTACACAATAGAATTTTTACTAATATAAGTGTCTCACTGGCATTCTGTATGCTGATTTGCTTGCATAATTTTGGAATGCTGTACTTTATTTTTCCAGGTGTGTCTCACCACATGCTGAAAAACGATGGACATGGGAAAAAAAAGTCTCTATTTTCAGTTTCTCCAGCAGATTGATGTGCTTGGCACACCGTAGATGTTCAATGGACTTCACGCTTTTTAACAAATAAAGGAGAACTTAAAGGCACTGACTACACTGATTGATCGGCAATTCAGTTAAGCAACCAGTGGGTTAGGATCTACTTAAAAGGACACCTGTTAATTTTGTAGTGACCACCTAAGCAAAACTTGTGGTTAAAAGCAGGAGAATGATAGATACTAGACAAATGAAATCCGAGGCACAGCAATCACCATTTGTAACCATGGGTAAAACATGTGGAAGTAAGACCTAGGTTTGAATGATGGATGGGCCACTTACGAGTCACATATTTTGGGAAAAGATTCTTAACTTTTTAAACTTCTCGGTACCTAAATTTCCTCATACATGAAGAATGGGTAAAATATGTGGAAGTGAGACTAGGTTTGAAGCATGGATGGGCCACTTACAAGTCATATATTTTGGGAAAAGATTCTTAACTTTTTAAACTTCTCGGTACCTAAATTTCCTCATACATGAAGACAATAATAGCCTTCACGGTGCTATTGAGAACATTTATTGCTCTAATGTGGATGAAAAACTTAGCATGATGTTTGGAACAAAGTAAGTACTCAAGAAATATTAATAGAAGCTATTGTTTTTATTAAGAAACCCATATCATTTTCTGTTATACCTCATAAAAAGGAATATGAGTAGATTATATGTATGCTTCCTTCAGGAAAATAACTGCAAAATAAAAGAAACACGGACCTGTAGGGAAACTTGCATATTGAGTTGTTAGCCTTCATTGAAGTGTTCAAGTTGGTGCAGCAGGAATTTGAAAGTTCATTTAAATTTAGTGAACCTTGGTAGACTGTGATGTCTAAAAAGAGGAGAGAATAGCAGTCTACTCAGAGTAAGCATTTCTTTCTAGTTCCCATAGTTATCTCAGTACAATTATTCTCAGTTTTTTGGCTCAAAACTCTCATTTTTGATGGTTTCGCTCCTTTCTCTCACGACCAATCACTGTGATCTCCTCCCTTTGGGCTCCCATGCCCACCACCATAGCTGGTGCTAAGATCACCCCTGCTTTGACAATTGCAATAGTGCTCACTGCCTGCAGGTGTGTGCAGCTGGAAGCCCTTGTCTCCCCTATTCCTGTCCATGAAAAGTAATGTGACCTGGTCCCTAAGAATGGGACTGTAGCAGGAAGGCATGTGTTAAATCCATTTCCAGAGATCCTCTGGGCCCTCCTGCCCTCATAGCTGCTTGCTCTCACCTTTCTGAGCTGCCCTTCTCACATGCTGTTGTCTTACCATGAGAATGGTCAGTTGTGGAGTTAATACTCCACGGGGTTACGGGAAATACTTTTGCTGGACCTGGTCTCTATACACAACTTCCCTTGGGAACTGCTCAGCATTGTGATCAAAAACAGAATTTGAGGATTTGGGTTACTGGCTTGAAGTCATCTTTTTTTTTTTTTTTTTTTTAGAATTCATTGATTACCCCTAAAGTCTCCAAATTTATCTTCTGCCCTCATTTAGTTCTTTCCCCAATTTTCCAGCCCAGTTTACTGTTATCACTTCTTAAACATGACTTTCAGCTTATTACTTGCTTGCTCAGAACTGTTCAATACCTGCCACTGATTAAAGGCAAAAGACCAGCACTTTTTGCATGATGTTCAAGGCATTTCTGAATCAGGCCCCAATTTAACCTTCCAACTAATCCCAAAGGTTGTCTGACCTTCCCCCTATTGTCCTTGTGAATAGCTGGCGTGACTCCAAATTTTCTTACATCACCACCTCCACCACCACCCCTGCCTAAGCAAATCCACAGAGTGGAGCATTGTCAATTAAGGGCATGGACTCTAAAGCCAGGTTGCCTGGATTCAAAGTCCAGCTCGGTCACCAACTCATTGTGCAAACCTTAACATAAGTTACTTGTACCTTAGATTTCTTATCTGCCAAATGGGGAAAATAACAATGCCCACCTCATAGTGTTGTCCAGCACATCCAATCATTGGTTTTTTAATACATTCACAGAATTGTATGATCACCGTCATAATCAATTTTGGAACATTTCATCACCCCAAAAAGAAACCCCATGTCCATTAGCCATCCTTCCCCACTTTCTCTAAGTTTCCCAACCCACCCAGCCCTTAGGCAACTAGTAATCTACACTCTGTTTCTATAGATTTGCTTATTATGTACATTTCATGTAAATGGAATCATAAAATATGTGGTCTTTTGACACACTGGCTTCTTTCACTTGGCATAATGTTTTTAAGGTTCATTCATGTTGTAGTGTGTACCAGTACTTCATTTGTTTTTATTCCTGAATAATATTATCCTGTATGGATATACCATTTTTTTAATCCATTCATTCACCAATTGACACTTGGGTTGACTTCACTTTTGTCTAGTATGCATATTGTTGCTATGATCATTTGTGCAGCAGTTTTTGTGTAGACATGTTTTTGTCAGTCTGGAGTATTACACCTAGCAGTAGAATTGCTGAGTCATATGATAAATCATTACCTTTTAAGAAGCCATCTGACTGTATTCAAAGGTGGCTGCACCATTTTACATTCTTGCCAGCAGTGTATGAGGTTTCCAATTTCTCTACATCTTCACTAACACTTGTTATTATCCACCTTTTTTATTATTGCAATCTTAGTAAAGTGGTATCTGGTATGCCATTGGGTTTTGATTTTATTTCCCTGATGGTTAATGTTGTACAATTTTTCTTATGTTTATTGGCCATTTGCATATCTTCCTTGGAAAAATGCCTATTCAGATTTTTTGCCCATTTTTTAATTGGATTATTTGTCTTTTTATAATACCGGAAAAATTCTTCATATATTCTAGATACAAGTCTCTTATGAGATATATTATTTGCAAATATTTTTCTCTCATTCTCTGAGTTGTCATTTCACATTTTTTGTAGTGTCATTGAAGCACAGAAGGTTTTAATTTTGATGCAATCCAATATATCTGCTTTTCTTTTGATGCTTGTGCTTTTGGCATCATACTTAAGATACCTTGCCTAATACAAGGTCTTCAAGACTTACGCCTATGTTTTCTTCTAAGAGCTCTTAGAAGAATGGGTGTTTGATCAATTTTGAGTTAACTTTTCTCGATTGGGTGAGAAAGGGGCCCAACTTCATTCATTTGATAGGCGGATATCTAGTTATCCCAACATCACTTGTTGAAAGCCTATTTTCCCCCATTGAATTGTCTTGGTTACTTCTTGAAAATCAATTAACTGTGAGTGAGAGGGTTTCCTAATGGACTCTTTATTCTATTCTATTGATTTATATTATGAGTTTCTATATGATCTTATGCCATTGCTGTGCTGTCATGACTACTATAGTTCCCTGTTAAATTTTGAAATCAGGAAGTGTGAGTCTTCAATATTTGTTCTTTTTCAAAGTTTTTGTTGTTGTTGTTTGTTTTTTGGCAATGCTGAGCTACTTGAATTTCCATGTGGATTTTAGAATCAGCTTGTCAGTTTCTGGAAAGAGGTCAGCTGGGATTTTGATTCCTGTATTCTTAATTTCTTTTCTCACTGTTTCATAGTTTTCAGAGTATATAATTTGAACTACTTGTGTTAAATTTATTCCTAAGTATATTATTCTTTTAATGCTATTATAAATGGAATCATTTTCTTAATTTCATTTTCACTTACACTGTCCATTCCAAATGTATAGAAACACAACTAATTTTTGTGTATTGATTTGTCTTGTGCAACTTTGCTCTATTTTTTATTAATTCTAATGGTTTTTAAATTGACTCCTTAGACTTTTCTGCAAGTGGAGATAGTCTTACTTCATTTCTAGTCTAGATGCCTTTTAGTTCATTTTCTTGCCTACTTGCCCTAGCTAAACTCTCTAGTACTATGTTGAGTAGAAGTGGTGAAAGCAGATAGCCTTCTCGTTTCTCATTTTAGGAAAACCGTTACCTTTCACTATTAAGTATGATGTTAGCTGTGAGTTTTTTATAGATGTCTTTTATCAGGTTGAGGAAGTTTGCTTCTAATTTGTTGAGTCATCTAATTGTTGAAAGATATTATATGTTATATTTACTTTCTCTTGCATTCCTTCTATTTAGTCTTAAAATTATGTCATTTTTCTTTTATAAGTTCTGTCACCTTTATTTTCAAATTTTTTCTTTTCTCCAATCATCTCGTTTTTGAGTTTTTCCTAATTCTAATTTGTTATTCTTTATCTCTTCTATTATTTTCTTCATTTCATGTAGGTTGCTTCTAAATATTAGATTATACACTAATCTTTTTGTGGGCATGTCTTTTTGAGACATTTTTATTTGTAGGGATGTTATTTTGCTCCTCTCTCTTTCTTTTTCTCTGTCTCATTTAATACCTTTGTATGGGATTCAACTCTGATATTTTTCTGATGCTCATATTTAATGGAAATGAGTTTTCCAGTGTTTTTGGAGTTACTATGGTAGTTTTGGATATCTTTTTTAGTTTGATGAACCTTGCACTCCCTCTTCTGTTGTTTCCATGATATTCATCTGGATTTTTTCTTTCATTCCTGTTGCTCCTGCCTGCCCAAACTGGATTTTTTCCCCAGCAATTTCTTCTCACTGTGGAGTTTTGTTCTGGAGGGGAGCTTTGGTGAAACCTGCCAACATAAGCCACTCTCTCAGATGGCTGTGGAATCTCCTTTGAGAGCTTGTTGGGGTTCTCCTTTTTTCAGGGCTGCCTGATGCCCTGCTGACTTCCATCTGCTCTCTCCTGTGCTAAGGATGATTGCATATGGGTCTTATAACTGTGTGTGGTCTGGTTCCTCATGTTTTGGGGTTTGTGGGGGATACCTTATCACCTAGTTTGCTGCACATGTTGTCTTTGGGTTTTTGGGTTTACTATCTGTCATGCGGGGCGGCCTACAGGGTCTCTACTCCCACTCCCCACATAAGAATGCAGGATATGGCTAGGCTAAAAAGGAACACCCACGGAGCCATAGGTAGGGGAGTCACACCACTATAGTCTCACTGGAAGTTGGATTCACAAGACGTGAGACCTGCTGTCCGCTTTTCTGCCAACTGACCGACTCCCCTCACTAGCTGCAATCCGCCATGTTAACTGCAATCCGCTCTTGCTAGCTAAGCCACCATCTTCTTACTAGCTCCCATTTTCTGCTAGCGTAGCCACAGCAGTTATATTAGTGGCCAGTGGCTCACTGGTTACAGCTGACGGCCAACTAGCCACAGCTGCCATTTACTACCTGAGCCAGCACCTTTCCATGTGAGGCCAAGAGCCTGGAAACTGCTTTCTGGGGCTCTGTCCCCACATTATCATAGTTACTTTGTCTGGTCTTTATGAGAGGATTCAAGAGCATTTAAATAGCATGCCTCTACCACCGCTGCCATCTTCCCAGAATCCTTGTAAGCCACTTAAAATCCTTTCTGATGTGAGGCAGATTATGAAACAAATGAATATATAAACTTAAAGTTCTGCTTCATCTACTTTATAAGCCTCTATGTTACCTGTAAATCATTCATATATGCTGATATACTCTAATTAAAAGAGAAATATAGTATGCTTTGCAGTTCCCGAGAAGCTGTCTGCTTATTAATTAGATCTTTAAAGTCAGTGTTTTGGTTTGTTTCTCCCTATTTCTAGGAAGGACTACACTGCCAACATTTTAGAATGATGAGAATCTGATATAACCTCAAACCAGAGAGACAGCTTCCATTTTTCATCTGTTTCTTTCACCCGTGTGTTTTTTACCACCTGGTGGCCCATGAGTCCACTCTCAATGAAAGTGAAAAATGGTGGTTTGGGGCAATGCTGTGAATATAATCAGGGGTCACTTCACAATCATTTCAAGAGATTTCACAATCTTAATATCACATACACAGCCATATCTGTGGCTTTTCTACAAAGTTTAATGTTTCCTTCAGTGAGGATATCCCAACTGAGTACATTGGTAATACTGTATGTGAGTGTCAAGTGAGAATTTACCTTTGGGTTCCTACAGCCTGTTATGCTTTCTCTACAAAAAGTGGTTATTCTACACTGCTATAAACATCATTTTGTATTCACTCTGAATCCAAGAGTGGGTGATAGTTTTCTGTCATTCTTTCACATAAAAAGTCATTCTCAATAATTTTACTTGTATTGTGTGTTTTTCTGTTTCTAAATTAGTATGCAGTTTTTCTCATTGATGTTAATCAGTTTCCATCTGACCACATTTCCAATTTACCATGATCACTTGGAATTTAGAACATGTCCTCAAAGACAGAGGAAAAGTTTGGGCCAAGTATTGATAACCAGGCTTATAGTCAATCATTCATCCTACTGATGAAGTTATGCTGAATCAGAGGTGTTCAGTTTCTGAACTTAACCATGTACATTTGCAATCTAATACCACACTGTCTTATGAAAGCCTTTGATGGAATACTTGTAATTTTTAAGTCTACTTTGGAAATCTATGTAGGTAGTACCATGAAAAGTATGTAATTGTTCTTGGTCTATATTGATTAAAAAAAGAGAGAGAGAAAGAAGGAAGGAAGGAAAAAAAGAAGTAAGGAAGGGAGGCAGGAAAGGAGGAAAAAACAAAGGAAGGAAGGAAGGAAGGAAGGAAGGAAGGAAGGAAGGAAGGAAGGAAGGAAAGAAGGAAGGAAGGAAGGAAGGAACTGTTATTTACTGCTATGTAGATGAGTGCTAAGTGGTGATATACTGTAGTCCTTGCAAAATGGCCTTAAGAAAAAAAAATATTAAGACTTTATTTTTTTAATTCCTTTTCAAGAAAATGCTAAGTGAAGGTACACAGTATTTCACGTAAGCAAACTACTTAAGAACTTTTCACGTTATAAAAACACATAAAAATCAGCAAATACCCCTCTGCTGTTGGGGGGAAAAACTGAGAAAAATAAATTTTTTTCAAAAGAAAATTTAAAGGGTTAAAAATGTGCTTTTTATAGACTATTATGTTTTTAGAGTAACAGTAAACATTGATGGAAATATTTTATGAAGTGCTTCTTTACACCACACCGTTTACTATTACCTTTTAAGTGTATTATACAGATGTTCTTAAAGCTCACACATCATCAATTTTTAAAAAGTTCCCTGGGATTTTTTTTATTTTACAAATTCCTTGGGATTCTTTTATTTTATAGCTCATCTTTGATGCTGAATTAAACTGTAATTGCTCTGTCACATGGAAATTTATCACTGTCAAAATTTTAAAAAAATCTGAATCAAAGATGATATTATTTTCAATAACTTTTGTTTATTAAAATTATAGCAACACAGTCAAACCTCATGATACAATAGCTTATTATTCCACAGATGTGGATACACTGGAGATCAAAGAAGAATTTTATTTGATAAACTGATTTCACAAATTAGAAAATTTGTGTTTGTTTCTGTCTCCAACATGAGCACCATCCTAAGACTACACTATAAATACATGTGAGTCTGTCTTTAGGTTTTTCAAAATGAAGAGCTTAAATATAACCTTGTAGATTTTCAACTTGCTATTATATCATTTATTTCCAGTTTTCTTGTCATTTGGCTTAATCATCAAGCTTTCAGTACTATTTAGCACACTGAATATTCAGCTCTATGTGCTTGCTTGCCACATGTGGTGACTTTACACGTATTTTAGACAAATCCTTAGTACTGTAAGTGACCCATATACTATGAATTTCCAGTACAACTTGTATGTGTCTCCATCATAGCCCCTTTCACACTGTGCTGTAAATGTGGTTACCGGATTATCTCTTGCCTCCTTCGCGCCAGTAATCAGTTTCTGCTTCTCTTATGCCTAAGACTTTTCCTGGGCGAAAGGAGATACTGAACAAATGTTTATCGAATTAAATAAAATTACACTTTCTGGGACACACTAGAACTTTTCTTCAGTAATGACCTTGGTTCTCATTATTTTATAAAGTTTGAACAGTATTCCCTCTCTTCTGAGTGGTTGAAGATGCTAAAGTATAATAAAAATATACAGATGAATGAAAAGACTAATGACGAACAGTGGACATATTATTTGATGGTCTTTGTCCAAGATACTCTTTGCAAACTGGCATGCAGCATTTTTCATTGATGTGTGTCTTATGCATTGACAAGTCACTAAGTCACTGTGATGACGTTAGGAAGGTGATAGGGCTAGAAAAATGACTCAACAATGCGACACAGACATTGCTATGGTAGATATTTGTTAAATGACTCTAGAGAATGTCCTCAATAGGTGAAAATTTTGCTTTTTTTTAGGCAGAGTTTACAATGGTTTAATAGTATGTTAGACTTGGATCATTATGTACCTTGTGGTCATAAAACAGGACGATCCAATTTGCATCTTATCTCCTGGGTACTTTTTGTTATGTTATATCTAATAGTACAGCTACAGTATTTTTTTCTGGATGTATCATGGTCATTTTAATTTTGAAATTTGGTTTTAGACACTTGAAGAGTGAGAAGTAATTTAAGTATGACAGCCTTAACTAGCATAGCTGCCCACGACTGTGATAGATTTGTGATGCAAAATGAACACATTCTCACCAAATATTAAACAACAATATAGCTAGTTTTCTCTGGTCAAGGTCACAGGGACACACAAATTGGGCTTTTAGTTTTTCTATTAATTAAATTTAAGTAACGAAATTCTACATACTTTTTCTTGTCCCAGAAGCAAATGAAAAATGTGATATATACATTTTGACCCAGAAATTCCAAATTAGTGCATTTCTTCCACAGATATAAAGGTGTCAGTGCATAAAGACTTATGATGAAGGAAGTCTCCTGGAGCATTGTAAATATCCTGACTGTTCATCTCTAGGGCAGTGTTTGAATAATATGTTATATCCATGTTGTACGAGTAGATCTATATGTTTATAGACAAAATTAAAAATAGGATCATACTTTTTTTTTTTATCTTGGGCATTCCTCCAGGTTAATACATGTAGCTGTTTATTATTCTTTAACATGGATGTACCATATTTTATTAGTTCATGAGGAAAAGATCAAAAGGAAAGAAGATGGAGATTATTATTTTTTCCTTATACTTTTTGTGACTTGTTATAATGAGTGTGTATCAGTTTTGTTATCAAGAATATCTAATAAAGTTAAAAATGAGATAGTGAAGAGGCTGGCTTAAAGAAAAAGATACTTAGAATAAACTCTCTGAATCTGATGAGTATTCAAGATAACTAAGTGGTTTTGATGACAAATTTGAGATGTGAACACAAAGTAATGAGAATGCATTTTGTTTTCAGTTTTCAGAAACTAAATTCAAAGGTGTTTCCAAAAAATCAGTTCCATAGGCTTTTAGGTAAATACAGTAGCATTGGAAAAATCATATACTTCCAGGATTAAAAAAAATAATGATTTGGATATTTAAATTCTGGCATTTAAAAAAAACCAGTCTCAAAATTTACAGTCACATTTACAATGTATTTGTAAAGTATTTGTAGAAATGTATGTAGTGAGTGAATTTAGTATATGCGAATCTAGCAGCAGAAAAAGGAGACTGAATCCAAGCATGGCCTACTAACCAGTAACTCCCATCATTGAACAGCTAAAATTCATTCTAACCTATACTATTCTTGTCCATCCTTTATTCATTACATTAATACATCTTTTTCACTGTCGTTGTTTACTACTTTGGCTGGATAGTCTTGTGATTTTTCACTATTCAGATGTCATTTGAAAAATCATATTGACATACTTTCCGTTGTCATGCTGCCCTTGTGAGACAAGCATTTTAAGTGTTACAAGGAGGTGCTGTTATTATTACAAAGGTTATTATAGGAAGGATGAAAGGACTTTGTTGGGAACAGTAGCCCCATACATGAGAAAAAATGTTACACAGTTCCAGACACATTGTAACGAGTGGAGGGAACAGAAATGATCTCAGGTCACCAGATTAGTGCAGATAATAGAAGGAGCACGTGAACCCAAGTCCCCTCTAGGGATATAAATTGGGAAATGCAGAGGAATCTGCAGCATGGTGTACTAGGAGTACAACAGTGTGCAAATGGATCCTGTGACCTGGTTATCTACAGAACATTGGGACTGGGGCCAGCTACTTTGATCCCCTAGAGAAGCAATACGGCTTCCTAGTGTAAAGCTAATTTGGTAGCCTTCATGGGGAATACAGAGTTGGGTCAGAAAGCAGGCTGCCCGAGTGACCTCATTGCAGGGCACACAAGGGCTTGGGTGTCTGCCATTCTCCTAATCAGAAATCCTTGATATTGCTTGTGTGGTGGTTTTGCTTTCTGAGATGCAATTTTGTCACTCCCAGAACAATTCTAAGGCAAATAATACTAATGATATACTGTGTTCTGATAATTTAGGTGGTTCTGTTGCTGTTTCAGATTTCACATATATTACAAACAATAATCCTTAGTCTAACAGTAGTCCTCTGTCTCTCCCAGCAGATGGTACTGTGGTCGGAAATCGTTACAGCATTCCAGTGGAACCATTCTGCCTTGGATACATCATTACACCAAGGCCCAGGAGCTGTGGAACATATTACCTTACTGAGAAAGGCCTGCCTTACACTGCTTTGGCACTTGCAAAAATGGTCTTCACACTGAGTCCTAGAGTGTGCCTTACAGAGCAATAAATTACCAAAAGCTGTTATGACCTCAGTGAGAGATGCATGTAGCCAAGAGCAGCTACATGTTACTGTCAGTTAATTAGTGTTGGTATTCATTAAAGGTAGGAGTAAGAGCCCGGAAATGATCCATTACTCATTGTGAATGGAGTCAAGGGACAGCATAAATGCTATCCAAGCAATTGGTTATGTGGTTATAGTTCTTGACTGTGGAGCACACACTCACACACCCACACTCTCATACACTGAACCCTCACTTGCACATTCACACACGCACTTCCATTAGCTGCCATAGTTCATGCTCTTGATTGAATTGTGTCCCCTCCAAAAGATATATGGAAGTCTTAACTCCCAATACCTGTTAATAGGAACGTATATGGAAACAAGGTCTTTGCAGATGTGATAAGTTAAGATGAGGTCATACTCGATTTGAGTGGGCCCTCATCTAATAGGACTGATGTCCTATTAGGAAGAAAAAAACAGATACACAGGGAGGAAAATGTCATGCGAGACACAGAGACACACAGATAGAGGGGGAAGATGGTCATGTGATGTTGGAGGCAAAGCCTGGATTTATGTTGCCACAAACCAAGAATGCCTGGGGCTGTAAGAGACAAGGATCCTCCCCTAGGGGTTTGGAGGGAGTGTGGCTCTGCCAACACCTTGATTTCAGACTTCTAGCCTTGAGACCTGGAAGACAATCAATTTCTGTTGTTTTAAGCTCCCAGTTTGTGGCATTTTGTTATGACAACTCTAGGAAGCTAAGATAGTACACTTCTATGGACACCCTCACACGGCACTTCTTGTGTGTATCTCCTGACACACTTTCACACTCATGTTTATATCTCACTTAAAACAACTCAAATTTAAACACAGTATGCTCATGCACTCTTACTCCAATCCATCCCTGTCAGGCTGTTCTGTTTTAAAGAAAATGGAAGGTGCATCAGAATTGCAAGGTGGGCAACTACTGCTTTGTACAGTGCTTTGGATGTAAGGAAAATGTACCCCTTTCATTACAATTCTTCAACCCAGCAAACTGTTGTGATAGAATGACAGTAAAAAATCTTTATTTAGAATATATGTGTCCATTACTAGCCTAAGTTTACTTGGAACCCCAGTAAACTTGCTCATAAAAAAAATAGTCTTTGGGGGAATTCTTAACGTGTGCAAATGGATTTTTAACCAATTTGAAATTTTTGCAGAAAACAAAAGTTGTGAAAGTTTATAGCATACTTAAAACATATGATTTTTCTGTTATTTACTGTTTTTTAACTACATCTTTAAAAAAATTTTCCAAATGAACATTTCTTTTGCTTCTTTATAATAATCTGTAAAAGTTCCCTTAATACCATAGTTACTCCTTGAATTGGTCATGGTATCTTATTGTTACAGGTTAGACTCTATGGCAAGTGTAACTAACTACAAAGTGGTCCTTGTCACCAAGTGTTCATAGACCTGTGAAGCAGGGTCACCCAATTTGTACCTCCTGCCTACCATACTTTTTCTTCGAGCTCTCTACTGCTGAATCCAACTGTTTACTGCCACATCTCCTCTTGGATATCTTTAAGTCATTTAAACATACAGAAAGCCAAGCTTTTTATTTTTTCTTTTGCACTCTGATTCTAATTCGTGTTCCCGTGGATGCCACCATCCACCCAGGTATACATGCAAGTCAAAACCCACACTTCCGGCTTACTATCTCCATCTCTTCCCACCCTCCACCACTCCACCTTTATCAAATTAAATGTCACTACTTAGCTTACCTCCTAGGTATCTTTGGAGTCTGTTCCAGCTTCCCCATTTCTTCTTCCACTAGGTTAGTCTAGGCTACCGTGTTCTTCCCTCTAGACTACTGCAGCAGCCTCCTAATGGCAGGAAGGATAGTAGGTACACTGCCCACACCCAGCCTCCTCTTTACGTTGCAGCCAAAAGGATGTTTTTAGAAAGCAAATCTTAAGATACTACCTGCCTGCTTAATGGTACAATGGTTTCCCAAAGCCCACAAAATAAAGCCTGGAATCCTTAACTTGATAGAGAAGCCCTGCATACTTCTCTAAGTCTCAGTTTATACCACCCTCCCCTTTCCTTGTACACCAAACGTGCTCCCTCCTTATGGTGCACCAAACGGGCTGTGCTCCTCCAAACTCCAGGTTTCCACATCTATTGTCTCTTTTGTCTAGAATGCTTTCCTCCCCTCTCCCTCTCTCCGATTCTTCCAGTTAATGCCCTCTTTGCATTCAGGATTCTGCTCACCTAACACTTCTTCGGGAAAATATTTCCATATATCCCAGAACAGATGAGGATCCCTGGTAGAATGCTAATCAATTCTCTCATTCATTCAACAGTTATCAACATCACTGCATGCTAGGCACTCTTCTAGGTACTAAGGCTACTTCACTGGACATGAAGACATAGGCTTCTCTCTGTTCCCCTAAGTTTGTGACGTAGTTGGAGGAAAGGAATCTTCAAAAGAAATGAAGTTTGGGAAAGCAGTGGACCAGGGGAGATAGTTGAAAAAATAAATAAGTAAAAATAATTTGAGATATTAAGGCGTTTTCAAACTTGGGGGGCGTGTTTGCATAAAATTGTGTGTGTGCGCGCGCTGTAAGGTCAAGCTCCAGCGTGCTCATTTGGGGTAGCATCAAAACACTCATCAAAACACAGGCTGCATTCCATTTGCACAGCCCGATATCAAGATTGCCCAGAATTACATCTTTATGCCATTAAACATCTAATGCAAAGCCATCGAGTCTTTCAGCTTTCCCCCCCTGGGACCCTTTGGGAGGAATTTCTGCCGAGAGCCCGCAACTCAGACCTGATGCCTGTCAGGAATGAACCGTGTTACAAGCTTCAGGGAGGGCTTCCGTTGTCAAAACAATAATAGCTGTAATTTTCTCTCCCTCTATTTACAGGAAACAAACTCTTCCTTCCTGTCCTCTGCCTGTAGCAGAAAATAGACAAGCCAAGCAGATGTCCAGGGATGGCGGAGGAGTACCTCAGGCTGCAGCTTCCTCGGAGAGAAAACAAGCGCTAAGAGAAGCTTAGGGGTGGGCGTGAGGGGTTGGGGGAAGGAAGGTGGCAGTATTGCATCCTGATTCCTAATGCAGGCCCTTGCCTTCTTTCACGCTAACTCCCTTTGTCTCTTTCCAGTTTTTGCCTGGAGACATTTGAGCTAAATATGGCCAGGGAAATCTCCAGCAGTCACAGTATTTTTAAACTCTTGTGGCCTCCTGTTTGCAGACTCATGTGACGTAGATGCACTAGATCCAGAGAGTTTCTCATGGGAATCTAGGGTGCTTCGCCATAACTGCTGGACTGGGTTGAGCCATAACGGCTGGCCCTTGTGAATTGCAGCCCTTGGGGTTTCATTTCACATCTTAAGATTTGAGAAGCAGCAGACCTTGTGAGTAAATGCATGAGGAACGGACCAGGGAGGCTACCTTCACGATGGCCTCCGTGGACCTATGATAACTTGCAGGCTGTGGAGCTGGAGCCCAGCTGGGCTGGTGGATAAATCTTAATGCAACCTTGGGCACTAGCAAGAGGGAATTAGTTCTCACAACCTTCTAAGAGCACTTCACGTTGAAGTCCTTGCTGCTGTCGTTGAGTTTTGTTTTGCTTTCCTTGGGTATTATCCAACTTTACTCCATATAGTGTGAAAATACATGCCCCTGTCCCTTCCCTTCAATATTACTGTTTCCAGAGACTACCGTTAGTTCTTTTTTTGATGCTTTCGCTGAGGCCTTTTTCTACACTGAAAATATGTTTCGAAACGTCCTGGAATAGAAAATATTTTATTTAATTTAAGAAACACCTTTATTTTCAAGCAATTTCTTCACAAGAATTAAAGTATATTTGATGATAAAAATGAAGATAGAGGAACCACTCACATACTTACTGAGTGAGAAGAATCACCTTTAAAACAACGTTGGAAAAATGAAATAGTCTCACTTTACAGATTTAATTAAATATGATGATGTCCTGGCAGATGTCACTGAAGTGTGTTGAAGGAGGGGTGCCTTTCTCTGTTTTGTGCAGAGATCGAATGGACGAACAATATTCACTTTTTTTTCCTATTGTACATTATCTCTCGTAACCACTACACTTTACCAAGGCCTAATATTGTATCTGACATTATTAGTATAAGTAGCATTGTGCTGGTGGTCCACCTTTGGGGAAAAAAGCCCTGATTTGCAAATGTTAGCCAATTTTTATGATAATCTGTAAATACTTTCCCCACAGCTGAATGTCAGCTACCAAAGGCCTTGAAGGTGAATATGGAATTGAGAAGTGATGGTCACAGTTGGCTTTCCTGAGCCAGTGCAAGTTGGCTCCAGCTTATCACTGGTAATAAGTATTAGCTGGTATTAACTGCTTTAAGTATTAACAAGTATTACTCTATAAAGTGACACTATTATTATTCACTCTCATACAGATAAGGAAACAGAGGCATGGGGAAGTAGTGTGACTTTGCCCAAAATGACAGAACAGTAAGCGAGGAGGCCGGGGTTTGCGTCCAAGAAGCCTAAATCCAGAGCTCATACACTTAATGCCCACACTATATTGCAAGTGGTACTGTAGGTGATCAGCAAATGATTTCTGAATGAGGAAATGTTGATTTCAAGAAGTGTATACTCCTTTAGGTATTGTATCAGTCAGGGTTCCACCAGAGAAAGAATCAGTAATACATATCAAGATTTATTGCAAGGAATTGGCTTATGTGATTTTTCTGTGGGGGGTTGGGAAGGAGGCTGGCTAAGCAAGTCAGAAGACTGCCATCAGGAAGGAGGGAAACTAGAAACTCTTGAGTGGAGCTGACACTGCAGTTCCCAGGTGGAATTTCTTCCTCAGGAAAGCCTCAGTTTTGCAACTAAGGCCTTTCAACTGACTGAATCAGGCCCACTCAGATTATCTGGGATAATCTTCCTTACAGAAAGCAAACTGATCATGGACATTAATTGTACCTACAAAATACCTTCATAGCAACACCAATACAGACATACCTCGTTTCATTGCACTTGACTTCATTACACTTCGCAGATGTTGCATTTTTTCCAAATTGAAGGTAAGGTCCTCCACCAGCAAAAAATATTACAACTCGCTTTATTGCGACTGTCTGGAACCGAACCTGCAATATCTCTGAGGTATGCCTGTATTAGTGCTTAACTGAATAACTGGGGACTATAGCCTAGATGAATTGACATTACCCTGTTACCCCGAAAATAAGATCTAGCCAGACAATCAGCTCTAATGCATCTTTTGGAGCAAAAATTAATATAAGACCCGGTATTATATCATATCATATCATATCATATCATATCATATCATATCATACCCGGTCTAATTGTAAAATAAGATCAGATCTTATATTAATTTTTGCTCTAAAAGACACATTAGAGCTGATTGTCCAGCTACGTATTATTTTCGGGGAAACATGGTATCTGGCGTTATGAGTTGAATTGTGTTTCTGTAAAATAATGTTAAAGTCCTAACCCCTGGTATCTGTGAAGGTGAGCTTATTTGGAAACAGGGTCTTTGCAGATGCACTCAAGTTAAGATAAAATCATATTACAGTAGGGCCGTTGAGTATGGCTGGTAGCCTTATAAGAAGAGGATGGAAATTTGGGCACAGATATACAGAGAGAATGCCATGTGACAATGGAAGCAAACTCTGGACTAACGTGTCTACAAGCCGGTAGATGCTAAGGATTGCTGGAAACCACCAGAAGGCAGGAGGAGATAAAGAAGGATCTTTCCTGAGAGCTTTCAGAGAGAGCATGGCCCTGTCAACACCTTGATTTGGGACTCAACCAGCTTCCAGAACTGTGAAACAATACATTTCTGGGGTTTAAACCAGTTTGTAGTTTGTTTATTTTTTTGTTTAATTATTTGTTTACTTTTTTTTATGGCAGCCCTAGGGAACTTAAAACCCCAACAGGAATCTTAAAAATAACACTAAAATATAATAAATTCAAATAATTTCTACTTGACTAATATCTAAAACTTAACTTCTATTTAAAAAATAGGGTGCTTACCATGATTTTCTTGTGGCATTCTTAGCTGTTGCCTTTTTGTGGATTCTTTCAAGTTTGATGTATGTCTATAAACTAATTTGAATAGATTTTATTTAATTAAATGCATGCTGGAATTTCTGCACATTTCTATCAAAACAATTACTTGAGGACATATTTCACTTAAGCCAGTAAGATTGATATTGTAAAAGAATCTTCAGTAGTGCATTATAATAAGTATTTGTGGAGAATGAGTAATACATCTATTCACGACTTTCAGGGCCAGTTATTCATTCTTTGGACTTCTGTTAGTGTTATCAATTCTTTTTAAGGCTAAATATAATGTTGGAGAATAGTCACAATCAGTGTCAGATGCCATAGGAAACTAAAATGGGCTTGATTAATTTTTGCCGGTAGCCTAAATACTGTTTCTGAGAGCCTTTCCCAAACAGAAAAACCAAGAACATTTTCAGCAATCATAGCAGCATCAGAATAAATGTGTATACAAGTCTTACAAAGTAACAACTTTGTGAAGGTCAACAGTCCTTTTGATGTGTAAATTTTGGCATAGAAGTTTATTTTTATTTTTTTAGTATATCCTGCATTTTTGTAATTACATCTGTAATGTCATCATGGCAGACCAGTGAATGACCAGACTAGTATATGCTATCTACTTAAAGATATTTTACCCAGAGAGTTCTATATGGCTGCGCAAGGCTAAATTAGACTGATTCCAAACCCCAAAGGTCATTCACACACACACACACACACACACACACACACACACACACACACACACACACCTTAATTGTAATGATGGAATTCTCTCCATTGGTGTAGCAATTGAATATTTATTGTCCATATTTGATGCCTTCCACTATGTATAATCAAGTTTATTGAGTACTTGCTATCTATCAGTAGGTACTACTATTTTGCTCCCCACTTATTACATATGTGGAAACAAATACAGCTAGGTAAAGTAACTTTCCCTGATCACACAACTAGTAAATGGCAAATTTAGGCAATCTGACTACAGAGTCTGTTCTTTCAACCTTCTTGGTATGTGAATAATGTGGAAATCAAATTCAGCAAAGCTTAAAACACTTCATGTGTT
This sequence comes from Rhinolophus hipposideros, assembly GCF_964194185.1. Taxonomy (NCBI): domain Eukaryota; kingdom Metazoa; phylum Chordata; class Mammalia; order Chiroptera; family Rhinolophidae; genus Rhinolophus; species Rhinolophus hipposideros. Next base: position 34,459,360 of record NC_138049.1, on the reverse strand, counting down.
CATTTAAAAATAGTTTTCAGTCATTAGCCAGTAATAGCTATGGAAAGCTTAAGTGGCGAGCATATAGGTTGATTTTCCAAATGCAAAGTTAAATATAAAAAGGACTTTAACCAGACAACCTACTAATGAAAGGTTAATCAAAACCAATTAAAAGTAAAAATTTCACACACCTTTCAATATTCATCCTAACTGAGAGCCTACTATGTGCTGTTCCCAACTACAGTAACACGTTGGATCAAAGCCAAGGGCAGAAGTAAATTGCTAGGCTGTTCTGAGGATGTGCCACCTCCTCCTGAGTGTTCTGGATGGGATGATTTCAGGACACTGAGCACCCTGCCTTTACACATTCCAGTGCAGGGCCAGGCAGGTTTAGTCTATGTGGATGGCAACCTAGGTCCCCTTTCTCAAGCTAGGACTCCTTGGACTCATAACTCCTTCACGCTGTCTGAAAGGAAAGCAGGACTACTGAAGAAATGGCTACTTTACTGTTGAGATACATTGAGATTACAGACATAAATGGTAGCCATTTTTGTTTGTATGTTTCTTTGATTCAGGAAGCTAGGTTATCCAACACTTAATTTCAGAGAAAAAAAAGGATAAAAGAAAGCCACGGCAAGCTTTATAAGAGGCCATTTTGGGGGGCATTAGACCTCCAACTGATTTTCTCCATAGTTGATTCCTTACTATCTTATTTGATTCTGAAATATGCCACAGCATAGGGATGATAGTAGAAACACTTGGACATATTTCAAATGGAATTATCTTCATTCCCGTTCATTGAATACACCATGAGAAAATTGAGCTCCAAAATGCTCCTCTTGAGTATGCCTGACAAAGGGCATTCTTGTTTCCCTGCAGCTGAGAGGACTGTGAGAAAGGGCAAGAAGCGCCTGCTCTATTTTCAGGAGGAGCACTCCAGTGCAAGAGTGGGTTTTCTCATGGCTGTCAGTTGACAAGGGAATTCCATGGGTCAAGCCTATAGTTAAATCAATTGCATGCCTATATGGGAAAAATGTCGCTTATCAAACTTTCCAGTGTAAATACATGGGTCTGGACTCTTTCACATACATTCAGGTATTCAAATTATTTCAAAACATCTTTTAAGATAATGGCCACTAAATATTTTGAACACTGCAAAGGATAAATCAATTGCACGCTTTTCTAAGACACTAAAACATTAGTTACCACCCAGACTGCATCTCTATTAGTTGGGGTCCATGCCTTTTACAGCCACAATGCTTCTTCCAAACATTATGTTTAGCTCCCATACTTGGACCTAATACATTCCCTGGACCCTACTGACATGCTCCTGTGGTGATGACATGTCCTTTTGGTGACCGAATTTCTATTTGGTCTTAGAATTATCAACTTGAAAAAATATCTAATTTAAAATTTATTTTAAAAAAGATAACTGCTTAGACTGAAATAACTGGCCTATTTGATCAAATAACCCTTTTGAATAGTTGAGTGTCGATTTAATCCAGTCACTTACCCCCTCAAAAATCAGCTAGTGAATAACAATAACATGTCTTAGTCTGCTAAATTCTCACTTTTTCCTTTTTGCCATGGCTCCAGACAAACACATTAAACCATGGGTGTCAAACATGTTATTGTTCATCTGGCCACTGTCCTTTACCCACAGCTAGACTGCTGTCCCTCCTTTCCCCTGTGGAGTAAATGAATTAGAAAATCAAAGGCTTAAACTCTCCAGCATTCAGGTGTGTCAACCTGCAGTAAATATTTTTATCTTATGATTTGTGTCAGTTAGGATTAAGTTCTACTGCTTGTAACAGAGAACAACCTAGAGTGAATTAAACAGTTTAAGTATCTATTATTTTACATTAAAAACTCCAGAAGTATTTGGCACAAGGCTAGTGTGGTAGCCCTATAAAGATACCAGGGTCCCAAGACCTCTCTCGCTCCTCTGCCATCCATTCTCAAGGTCATGAGAGGGCTGATAAAGCTACAGCCATTCACTTCACATTAGGGAAAATAATGAGAGAAAGGTTGCTGCTGCCTTTTAAAGAGTCTTCTATAAGGACTACACAATATAGCTACCTCCATCTCATTACCCTGAATATGGCCACATGGACACACCAGGGAGGCTGGGAAATGCAGTGTTTCAAATGAACACATTTAAGGTTTGGGTACAAGTAAAAAGGTAGAAAACAGATATTAGAGGCAACGAGCAGTTCCTGTCACAGTTAGTTAAATATGAAGTATTAGAAAAAAAATTTCTCACTCATTCAAGATTTAATAAGTCAATATTTACTGAAACCCAGGGTCATTCTTGGTGCCTCCTGACGTCACCAGCAAGTCCTCCTGATTCCAAGTCCATGAGCACCACGTTAGTTCATGCCACCATCATCTATCGTGCAGAGTACCACATACCCCTCTATAGAAAGCACCATTATATATAAAAGGGTGGGGGCATAAATATAGGTGTGTACTTGTATTGGCATAGAACACTCTGGAAAAATACACTAATTTTTCTAATAAAAATAATGGCTAGTTATTTAACCTAATGACAGGAATTGGTCCTGTGGTGGGACTCTGGATGGCTGGGGGTAGGTGGACAAAGGGACTTTCACTGACCTAGGCACTGAGGATTCAAAGACCAAAATGACACAGTTCCTGCCCTCAAGGATACAATCGTCTAACAGAGAAGTTGGTCCTGTGCAGACCCATAGTTAATCACATAATGGTGGTATGCTTAGATTTCTATGAGAACCACTAAGATAAACTTCCTAATTGGAGAAGGGAGGGGGAAAGGAAGGAAGCTTTGTGGGAACCATGAAATAAAACTTTTGGAAAGGAGGAAGCAATCTTCAGTGACAATATATTGGGCAGAAGTAAAATAAGATAAAGACAGAAAATATGTCCATTGGGCTTATTAAAAAAGGAGGTCTTTAGTGAGCTTGGAAAACACTATTTCAGAGGAATGGAGGGAAGAAAATGCAGTGGGGTGAGTGTGAATGGTTAATGATGAAACAGAGAGGGAAAAATGTAGAAAACTCTTTAAGAAACTTAACTATAAAAAGGAAAGAGAGGGAAAATGCCAGAAAAGAGGTCTAGGGTATAGAGAGTTTTTCTTAAGAATAGGAAAAGTGTGAGGGTATTTCAATATTACTAAGAAAGTGCAAAGAGAGGGAGAAGGAGGAGAGGAACAGAGAGAGAGAGAAAAATTAGAAAAATGTCTTATTATGTGAAATGGTGGAAATGAAAGTAAAAAGTTTCATGCCAAGGTAGGTGATACATAAGAAAATGGCCATAAACTGAGAAATGTGTCTGGAGATGATTTCTATGTTTTCTGTGAAGTAGAATTCACAGTACTGAGATACAGGTTGAGAGTCAAAGAGAAGAATAACATCTTTTAAAATAGCTGTTACTGGCAATGAGAATGGCAGGGATGGTTGAAGCTTCTCTTCACCCATCTTCTTTTCAAAAGGTGAAGGAGTGGGAAGTACAGAAGGGCATGCTGGGGAAAGTCCCATCCCCAGCCATCCAGAGTCCCACCACAGAGCCAATTATTGTCATTAGATTAAATTATTAGTCACTATTTTTATTAGAAAAATTAGTGTATTATTCCAGAGCACTCTATACCAATGTAAGCACATACCTATATTTGTTCCCCCTACCCCTTTATATACAGTGGTGCATGCTATAGAGGGGTATGTGGTACTCTGCATGATAGATGATGGTGGCATGAACTAGGGTGGTGCTCATGAACTTGAGGTGGAATCAGTAGGATTTTCTGGTGACGTCGGGAGGCACCAAGAATGACCCTAGGCTCCATCCTTGGTAACTGGCTCAATGGCAGGACTGTTCAGCCACACAGATCCTTTGTGGGGATAAAAATGATGCCTCTTCTGGGCATACATACTCCGTTGGGTGCTCAGCTTGTTTGAAAGATGTCATCTTTGACAAAGAAGAGACCGTCCTTTATCCAGACAGACGCAACCCTGCTCCAGGCTATACAGTCCAGGGTATACAATATAAGGGAGGTGTGGGCTACCCCTCTGTAGGGCACATTTTTGTCACCTTACTTGGTGGGAGTGGTGTCATGCCACTGGTACAGCCACTGCAATGAGGGTAACTGGAGGTGGTCCAGATTTGGTAGTGGGGCAAGCATTGTGAGGAGGAATTAGGAGTTGCGTTTTAGCCTATAGAGTTTGAGTCGCCCAGTGGATAACAAATAGGTGATGCCAAATAAGGATTTGGGTATACCGATTGAGATTAGAGGACTACTGTGAATAAATGGGGGAGTTGTTAGTAATCAGATGATATTAAGTCATAGGATGGATGAAATCACCTAAAGAAGGAAAGGAAAAAAAAATCAAGATATTAATCTGAGAAAGTCTTAAAAGTAGAGTTCAGGTGCAAAGAAACACCAAAAGTGGAGATTGTGAAGGAAGGGTGTTATATAGAAGGAAAACGAGTGAAGTGAAGTGGTCCTAGAGAGGAGTTTTTCGAGAAGACAGTAGTGGTCAACTGCTGTTGAAAAGTTGAATTACTGAGGCCAAAACAGCATCCAGTGGTTTTGACACCAAGGAGGTCACTAGTGACTTTTGCCAGAGTGGATTTAGGAGATTTCTTAAGACAAAATGCAGATAGAAGGAATAGAAAAATAAATAAGGAAGGAAAAGAGCTACCGTAGATTGAACCCTCTAGAATTTTGCTCTGCAGAAGATTATAGCTATGAAGCAGTGCCTGAAAGAGTATGCACAGCAAATAAGTATGCTACTTCCAAAGGCTGGAGTAACCTGAGTATGTCGCAATGCAATGGGGCTTATCCCACCTTCCTTCTTTCAGGATGGGACCCAAGGGGCCTGGGTTAGGCACACATTCTACGTGTCCCCGATGTAACTTGAGCATCTCTCCCTGAGTAGGCTGTGATAGTTTTGAATGTACAGCGTTCACAGGCGTCTGACTCACTCAGGAGCAGTCTTCCCCTGGGAGTGGGCAGCACGTTAAGTTCACACTTACTACTGAGCTCACCACATTCATAGAGAGTCAGCATACACATCTTTAGAGAAATCTCTATATTTGGTTCAAAAGATAAGAAAGCAAACAGCCATTTATTTAGAAATAGACTGACACCCTCCCCACTCACCCCACCTCCACCCCCTCCAACCCAAACACAGTCAGTCTGATAGTTGATGTGCTACAAAAAAGAAAAACATCCTCTTGGAAATTGTTTTTTCAAAACAGAAAATCTTGCTCTGACTGGAAGGTGATATTGTTGGCCCACACACTGCATTACATTCTACTGGAAGTTTTCGATATGCAAAGGATATGGTTATGCAGAGTGAGCTCGTCATTACATAGACCTGAACTCTGTGTGTGTGTGTGTGTGTGTGTGTGTGTGCGTGTGTGTGTGTGTGTGTGTTAACTCCAAGGACACTCAAGAGTTTTCACGTGATATTTCTTCACTGGCTTTATTTGCTCTGGGAATGAGTCCATGTCCTAAACTTTCACGTACTTGGTGTATTCTCCTTTCTCTTTCTTTGAGCAGCAAGAGAAGCAGCATTTTTGTAGGGCTCTGGAAGATTCACCCTGCCAGGAAGCGAAGCACCCACACCACATTGGTGTGTTTCTAGGAAAACACGTAATAACTGCGCAGGTCTAGTCTGGCCTCCTCCCAGCTGTGTACACTCAATGTCAGAGTACGCTGGTGGCCCAAGAGTGATTTCGGAAGGAAGGGTTGCCTGTCAGTTCTGAGGAAATGGTATCAAATAAATAAACTGTTCCCAGACCTCTGGGTCAACTTGTTGTGTCAGGTCACCACTCCAACAGCTAATTCTTCTGTCCTCTCTTGCCATTTATTGGCAAGATTAACACCAGAAGCAGGTGAGAGAAGATGTGGCAACAGAAGTGGCTGCATGCTGACAAGGAGAGTGTGGGAGAGCTACAAGTACCTCTCCATCCTCATAGCTCACATTAAATGACTTCCTTCTCTGGGGCTAATGACAAGTCACAAAGGATAAAATTATCAACCCAGGAAAGAGAAGATGTTTATAGCTTCTGCTACTTTTACAAAAATAGATGAAAGGAAAGATTGTTTTTTCCACCCTTGCAGACTGTGAACTTCCTTAGCATTTTGCATAACTTGCTCCTTCTTCCAGAAATCAGGGTCTAGTGGGACACTGTGTGTTGTTGTTGTTGTTGGGTGCATTGTACATGATACTTACAAGGCAAAGCTCTCCAGGTTAGAGAGTTGTTTCACTGCAGTGTCTCTTTTCCCTCTCCCTCCCTGCCTCCTTTTCTTCCTTCCTTTCCTCCTTTTCTTCTCTTTCCTCCAATTCTTCTTTCTTTCTTCCTTTTCTTTTTCTTTCAGCTTTATGAGTTAAATTTGCATACCACAAATTCACTTGTTTTAAGTATAATTTACAGAGACATGCAACCATCGCCACAATCCAATTTTAGATCATTTCCATCACCCTCCGAAATAGCCCTTCTGTCAATTAGGAACCACTTCCCATTCCCAACTCAAGGCAACTGCTAATCGACTTTCTCTCTGTATGGATTTGCCTTTACTGAACATTTCATATAAATGAAATCATATATACATTTTGTTGTTGTTTGTGTCCGGTTTCTTTCACTTCGGATAATGGTTTTAAGTTTTACCGTATGTTCTAACATTTATGAATAGTTTGTTTTTATTACTGAATAGTATTCCATTGTATAGACATGCCACATTTATCAGTTCATCAGTTAACTGATATCTGGATTGATTCCACTTTTTAACTAGTATGAATAATACTGCTATGAACATTTGTGCAAAAATAGTTATATGGACATATGTTTTCATTTTTCTTGAGTTGGTATCTAGGAGTGGAATTGCTGGATCACATTAAAAATTAGTATTTAACATTTTAGAAACTGCAAAGTTCTTTTCCAAAGTATCTGCACAGATTTATATTTCCATCAGCAATGGGTGAGGATTATAGCTTCTCCGCATACCAACACTTGTTATTGTCTGCTTTTCTATTATAGCCATCCCGGTTGGTGTCAAGTGGTACTACAGCCTTTCTCGTAGGCGTTGGATTCGGGAAACTGAGTTTTTCTGGTTGTCGAGGTATGATCTAGTTCTGCTAGCCTGGTGGGAGACATTCTGAAATAAAGAGACCAGACAAAACGATGGAAAATTGCTGATTAAAAATGACACTGCATGTGGCTATAGTTTTAAAAGAAAAATGTTGTAAAAGGAATTATTCCTTTTACAGATCAGTAGTAATAAACAATTTATCACATTGTGTTCTAATTCTCATGAAGAAGAAGAAAAAGGAGAAGAAGAAGGAGAAGGGAGAGGGAGGAGAAGGGGAAGGGGAAGGGGAAGAAGAAAAGGAAGAAGAAACAATGAAGAGTGGGAACAGAAGTGTGAGGAGGAGAAGAAGGAGGGGAATAAGGAGGAGTAGGAGAAGGAGAAAGAGGAGAATAAGGAGAAGGGGAAGGATCTGTTTATCACGTCTACCTTCTTGCTTCCATACAATCAACATTCCCTATGTCCCATTCACTATGCACACAAGGCATAGTGTGAATTCATGACTTTCAGGACTTTTATATGTAGAGCTGAGACACAGACTATGCCCGCCATCTTGTTTGTTACTCCAGAACACTGGTAGATGGAATGTATATCAGATTTTCCTCTGTACCAGTTTTCAGAGTACATGGTAACCACACTGAATAGATGTTCTGATCAGAGGGATCACTTCAAAGACCTTCTTGCTCCCCTCCCAAATAGGCAAAAGATGAGGCTCTAAAAATCCATCAAAAGCAAACTGACCTTTAAAAAAAAAAGAACTGGCTAAAAAACCCCAATAGATAAGCTAGTCAAATTGAATAATACTAATTTCTGTTTTTCCACATACTTACAATTTCCCCCAATACATATTATGTGCATATTGAGTCATTAATGAAAACTTTAGGGTTTTTGATAATTTTTGTGACCCTCCACCCCAGAGAAATTTTTAATCTTCCATTCTCTTTTTAGAAGTGTTTTTTGTTTGTTTTGAATGCTCATAGCAGCTTTATTTGTAATAACCAAAAACTAGGAAAAATCCAAATGTCCTTCAATGGGTGAATAGCTTAACAAACTATGGTATATACATACCATGGAAAACAGCTCTGCAATAAAATGGAACAAACCGTTGATATATGCAACAACTTGGATGGGTCTCAAAGGAGTCATACTGAGTTAAAAAAAATCAAAAACAAAAAACCCTGTGTTATATACTACATAATTATATACTTTTCAGAAGGTAGGGAATAACTACCTGTGATTATAAAATGACAGCACAAGGGATTTTTAAAGAAGTTTTATTAAGCAGGGAACTACTAATTTGCAGCCAGCCATATCTGCTTTGGTTAGTGTTTAGGTTTTTATGAAGTTCTTTAAAAGTTAGTCTGTGACTCCAAATAAATTGTTTGAAAACTCACTGGTTAAACATAAATATTTTTCATCATTGCTTTATATATTTTTGAATTTTTGTTTATACTGGAGGGATTTAACCACTTTTAACCAATTTTTTCCCAAGCTAATTAGCTTTAAAATATTATAAATTTATTTATGGCTATTGAAGTTTTCTTTACCTGTTTGTTTAGCCATACTTGCAACTGTTTTTCAAATGTACATATTTTTATAATCTTATTCATGAAAGGAAATATGAAAACTCTAATAGAGATGAAGACTTGACCATTTTTATTGATTTGTTTAATTACTGAAAAAGGCATACATAGTGTAAACTTTTCCTAATGTTGGAAAGAAAGCAAAACTTAGAAAAGTACTATCTCAATGTGCAATTAAATGAATTATGGTGCATTAATTCAACAGAATGCCATTCCATCATTTTTTTATGAAAGCAAAATCATTATGTATAAGCATTCAAAGTTGTCCCCAGTATTTGAAAAGTAAAAAGACAAGATGCAGAGCAGAATTGTAGCATGATTCTTTTAGCATGGAAATGGTAGATCTATCGATCTATCTATCAATCTATCTATCTATCTATTTATCATCTATCATGTAGCTAGCTAGCTAGCTAGCTATCTGTCATCTATCATCTACCTATCTATCCAGAGATAGATAGATAGCCACATAGATAGAGATACATACGTTTACTTATGTAGAGGACTGTTTGGAGGATGCCCACCTGTTAACAGCAATCCTGGGGCACAAAATGAAGTTATTTCATATAATACACTGCTACTTGATTTTACTAAAATGAGAATGCTTCTTTATAATCAAAGCTTCAAAGGAACACAGGTATCTGCTTAAATTTTGGCATGTCTGTTTAGTTCATGTAGTTCTTCATACACTTTTGTTAATAATCATCAAGGAATGAGGCCTGTGCTGAGATTGAATGTGATCCTGTCTTTTCTCATAAGGCTTATTATACTGCTTATTGCTCAGTGAAAGGAAAATAACCAAGTGTCCATTCTGATGCTTTCTTTTCACTTGACTCACTACTTAATTCCTCTTATCTCCTTCTAGACCCTAGGTCATGCCCTTTTCTCGTACAATGCAAACCTATCTGCTATGCCCACTGAGCATATTTCTGTATTTTGTTTGGTCAGAACTAGTCCCTCCTTTTCTTGCTCATAGTTCACCCTCTCCATGAAGCGGTCACACAGTTGGCTGTGGGACCATGGTCATCACTATGGGGCTTTGTGCCTCGGTTCTTTCTCTTTTACACATCACTCAGCTTTGACATTCTGCCTCACGTGGCCTAAAGGCACACTGACAGCCGCAACTCAGAAAGAATACAAATTAGGGCCAGTGATATTGTGATTTATAATATATATTTCTCATTATGTTTGCTCTTCACCCACAGTTCCTGGATCACATCTCCCCAAACCCTTGGAATCTTCTAAGTGATGAGAACTTAAAGGTGTTTCTTACTTAATAAGGTGACTTTTGGAACCCACCTAAAGGATGGAGGTCTGTTGCCAGGAGAACCAATCATGTGATTGGAGGGTTGGTACTTTCAGGCTTCCTGGGAGGGAGAGAGGCTGGTGGTTGAATCAATTGCCAAAGGGCAATGATTGAATCAAGCATGCCTATGTAATGAAGCCTCCATAGAAACCCAAAGGGTGGGGTTCAGAGAGCTTCCAGGTTGGAGAACCAGAACATGTTCACATGACACCTCGCAGGGCCCCGAACTCCACAAGGTCAGAAGCTCTTTTGTTCAGTACCTCACCCTACGTATCTCTTCAGCTGTCTGTTGATTCATATCCTTTAATATCTTTTGTAATAAATTGGTAAGATAGTGAGTAAATAGGTTTCCTGAATTCTGTGAGCCACTCTAGCAAATTAATCAAATTTGGGGGCATGGTGGGCACCTCTGTTTTATAGCCAGTTGGTCCGAAGTACAGGTAACCTGGACCTGCAACTGGCATACGAAGTGGAGGGTGGTCTTGTGAAACAGAGCCCTTAACCGGTGGAATCTGACACTACTTCTGGGTAGTCAGTGTCAGAAATGAATTGAATTGTAGGACATCCAGCTAGTGTTTGGAACATTGCTTGGCGGTGTGGAGGAATTGGTATTTCACTGGAATTAGTTCCAGAATCTTTTTTAGGATCACTCAGGTTTACAGCGTCTTCCGGCTGTAATACATTTTGAAGAAAGATGCCTAAATGTTGTCTTGTATTAGACTTCCAATGAGCAACTTAAATCATAAAGAGTATTTCTAAGAGAACTTAACACTTTGGAAATGTTGCTCAATTAGTTCATATGGAGGCACATGTGTGTTTATTTTGCTTGTATTAAATAAAATCTAACAGCTGAAGGGAGAAGAGATTTTTACATATCCCTAAATGGTTCTACTTTGGGATTTAAGTAGATGTTTTTGCTTATAAGCCATTTCTTAAAACCCTGTTACTTGGTTTTGGTTCGTTCATTTGGCTTCTGCATACCACTACTAAGCCCCATGTTCCAGTATTAGCTGATCTCCTCAGCCTTCCCCTAGCTACAGATACACAAATATGTGCCCTTGGTCAGAAGTAGGAAGTCGGGGTGGTAGGATGCATGCCAGGGTCAGCACTGGAAGTAGCTCGGGACACAGATGTTCCTTTGGCACTTTAAAATGTCCTTTGTTTTAATCTAAGTAGATCATTAATAAATGAATAATGCCAAAACACTATTGGATACTCCATGGGCATTTAATAGGCATTTTCAAGGCTTCCCATCTATTCCATTTGCTCTTCTTTCGAAGGGTGTGTCAGAGGAGATACAGAGACAAGACAGGTGAACAATTACTAGCAATGTATATAATTGCCCAAGACTGATATAAACAAGTGTTTGGTGTCTTGGGAAACATAATTTTTTCTCCAAAAAGTTGGGAAACTATTCATAGTAAGAAGGATACTTCGCCTAAATTTCAAAGAATGGGCCAATAAAGAGTTGAAAGGTATCTTGCATAGGACACACGGTATAGAGGCAGAAAAAGGATGAGGCAGTTTCAGGGAGTTTTTGATGACTATTTTGACTGAAGCAAAGAGTTTGGATAGAGAGGAGGCAAATAATGTTGGCAAATAAAGGTCTTGCAAAGTCTTGAATGTCCCACCAAGGAGCTGCACATTTTGCTATTGAGAACAGGGTCTCATTTAATGTCTTTGAGACAATCAGCATAAGACAGTATTGAAACAAGGTGTCTTGAGAATGAGAGGCAGCAGATTGAGGCTACAGTCCAGGAAAGGAGGAGCAATTACCTGAGCTAGGACGGTGTCCATGAAAACATCAAGGAGAAAACCACTGTGAATGATGGGGTAAAGAAAGATTTCTTAGCTGGTGGAATGAGCCAGGTGGCATAGAGGACAAAGTCAGGAGAACTTCAGATCTGCAAACCTAGATGACTAGAGTAATAGTTTAATAGTAGGTTGGTGCAAAAGTAATTGCGGTTTGTGTAATTAATTTTAACCCTTTAAACCACAATTACTTTTGCACCAACGTACGTACTACAATAAGTTGAGAGAAACCAGGGAGAGGAGAGAAAACACCAAGTTCAGTTTTTGACATCTTATTTTAAGTGATTGGAAGAGGACAATTCAGCAGGCATTTGGAAATGCATTTGCCTAATACAAATTAAGCATCCTTTTTTTTTTTTGTTGAGTTAATTAGATTTAGTTTACTCAGGAGCCTTCCCTTCTCTCCCAGAAAAAGTGAGTCACACTCTAAGAAGTTCTAACTAACTAGGAGGCAACTGCAGATTCCACTATGGTGGGGCCCATTGTTTCCTTGCAGTATGACAAACAAGGTGATTAGAAACCTCCTAAGACAATCCAGTTGTCTTTGTCTTTCAGTGCCAGCTAGGAGCAGAGGGTAAGTCCCGCAGCCCTGTAAGATGTTTCAGGTTATCTCACTTTATCTGTGGCTACATTCACTTGCTAACTCCCTCCGACATTCCTGCTGCTTTTGGTCCAAAGGGACAGGTCCAAGAATTCCCCATTCATGGCAATAAATATAAAAGCAAAAAAAAAAAAAAAGCCCCTTGCATGAATAGCCAACTTCATTCATGCCACCACCAGACACTCTTTTAGTGGGTGTTGTTAAATGTTCAGGGAGCGTGGCATTCATGCCAGTGTCTCCTGGCTGTGCAGGGTGGTCCAGCTGGGCACCTGGGCCCTGCATGGGAGCTGCAGGAAAGGGGAGGGGGGCGTCCAGCTTCCGCCTCTCCCTGAGAACAATGCATCTGTCACCCAGTGAATGATAGGTCAAGGAAGGCTGAAAGGGAGGCGCAAGTCTGTCGGGTCTTCCCACCAGGCTGACTGGTGCACCTCCCACTGCTCTTGGGCAAAGAGCCAGAAAGAGGGGCCTCGGAAGTTTCCTGACAAGAGCATACCCAGTCAAGGAGGACCAACAGAAGAAAGAAGAACAGCCAGTGTTGACCTCTATCTTGATGAAAGTGCAGCCACTGCTTTAACCTCTGCAGGCCTTGGGTGGCCCCTTCCTCTAGCTGCCCACAGCACCTTTGTCAGGAGAGGATGGAGGGCATGAGGACTGATAAGCCCTCCAGACGCTATCGGGGAAGACTGCATGGGTCACGCTGCCCGATTATCGCTCAGGAATCCTGTTGTGGGCTATTCCTGGCTCTGGCCCCACCCGCTCTCTAAACTCTGGCAGTTCCCTCTGATTGCCCTGTCGCGCTCAATTTCCCCTTTTCACCAATACTCAGATACCCTCCAGGACATAAACCAGAGGGGAGGCAGCAAAATACCAGTGACTGCCACCACCTGAGAGAAGGCAAGTGTTGTGAATGATCAATTTTAAAGAACAAAATCCTGTTAATTATTCCCAAATGTGGAAAGTCACATACACAGATTCATATATATTTTAATATGATTATTTCATATATATACATATATATATATATATATATATATATATATATATATATATATATACACTAATAAACTGTAGATGGTCCTTCAGGGTCTTGATAAAATGAATCAACAAGACACATAATTAATCAGGAGCAATTCATTTAGTGAGAGTCTTAAGATTATTTATGCTTTTAAACAGGGTCCCTGTAATCTTGTCTCCACTTTTATTTTGTTTAACAACCCCCAGTTACACTTCAATTCCCTTGAACCCAGGTCAATCTCACAAACTTTTTGTTACTGGGGTGGTTGGTTAAGCTACGCAGAAGAAACAAAGCTTCATCAAGTTCTCAACATTGAGTGGGGGACAGAACTGGAATTGTCCCGAGGATTCTGGGTTCCAATTCAGTACTCTACTTAGTACATCACATGATTTATTCATGACCTGATTCCACAACTAGATTATCATTTTCTAGAAGGCAGTGCTATGTTTTACATTTCTACTTCTTCTGAACACTGGGAACTATGCCTTGCATACAGCAGGGACTGCAAGGAGAAATAAAGACCTATTTAGTGTTACAAAAGGGGAAAGAAACTCCACTGCTCTATAAAATATTAGGTTGGTACAAAAGTAATTGCAGTTTAAAAGGTTAAAAATAATTGCAAAAAAACGCAATTACTTTTGCACCAACCTAATACAAATGAGGCTGAAAAAAGAGGCAGGCAACACCTACACACGGATGATAATTTAGGAACTTTGGTTATACTGGCACCTGGTATAATTCCGAGAGACATTTCCATGGCCAGAAAAAGGTTGTGAGCGAGTGCATATGAGGTAAGTTTTAAAAGAAGGGTAATAGATGATGACGTGGGACAAAATTTCTGGAAAAGAAAGAGAACTTCTGGCTTGATGTTGCAGTACTATTATTATAAGTAGGTCACAGATAAAAATGTCGTGGTTCCAGAGTATTCAGAAATCAAAGGGTTGCCAGAAGCAGCTAAAGAAATGCAACACTGTTGTAAATCAGCTGAGTGAGACTCTTGTTAGCTTTAGTCAGGAAAATATCACTGTGAAGAAGACATGTATTAGAAGAGACCAGAAAAGGCAACTTGCCAAAAAAATGTTGGAGTGGAGGGAGCAAACGTATCAAATTTCAGTGGACACGAAGGACGCAAATATCCTGGTATGAGGTGAATAGTCACCAAAAATACATCCTATCTCCTAAGGAATGACAGAATCAGTGTTGGAGAACCAGAGAATAATACAGGGGATAAGAGGACAAACACATTAAAGTTCTCCAAAAACAGCCACTGTAGACCCGAAAAGGAAGGACTTAAAAGTGAAAGGTAGTGACGAGGGAGAGGGGTAGAGCCTGGAGGACAGGAACTCAAAGAAGCATGGGGCAACCACTACAGTCCACTCAGACGTTTCTTCTGAAGATTCTCTTGAACAGGCACTCCCCGTGTACAGCCTCAGAACCAGAGGAGAGACTGAATTTGGGATAGATGACTACCCCCTTTTCTTTTTCTTTTCTTTTCACTAGAGAAGAGATGGAATTAAACTGGGATGCTGGGCAAGGGTTCTATTATGAGCACGAATTAAGATGATGGTGCTGTGAGCCCCCATCCATGTACCCGTCCCACCTGGGAAAAGGTGAAACTTGCAGCCTTTTAATGAGTTTGGCTCTCCTAATTCAGGCAGCGGGTCTAAGGCAGTAACATCAGTGACTGTGTGCTGCTGAGGGGTCCTATGCCAAACTACAGGATACACAGAATTGGCCCCTTTCAGCTCTTTCTGAATCTCTCCCATCACTTGCTCTTTCCCTCCTCTTCCCCATGCAACTCTTAGCAACTAATATCTTTAGCTCCTCTCACAAAGCACATCCATATATAAATTAGATCGTTTGAGTTACACCATAAAAAGGAATTGAACATATACGCTGTTAGCACTCCTATGTTACAGGAGGCTTAAGGCATTTGGTGCAAGGTCATTTAGGAAGAAATTGTCCGAGCTGAGACTTGACTTAAGTGCTCAGAAGTCTGTGTGCCTTGGGTACACTTTCCATGGGGAACTCTCTTTCTTACTTTAAACTACTCCACGCTGCCAAGGTGGCCAGGCATTAAAGACAGATGTGTATCCTGTGACATCTATTTTCTCCCCTTGCTCATGTTTGCAAACTGCTCTCCATCCTTCCAGGGCTTGGCACACACACTCATTGCTCAGAAAAATTAGGTGTCTTGTCACGCCAAGTTGGAGTGTTGGAAGCTGAATCACAAAGTAGATATGGGGGACATCCTAAAGTGGAAGTGGAGAAGAGAGTCTGGAAGAGGGGAAAGCTGATGAAAACAGTGGTGCTGATTTCCTGGGGAGAAGGATTCTTCTTGAGGGTGAATTTAAGGGGGCCCATCAAGCTTTGAAAAGGGGAGGATGGAAGATGGAATGCAGTTTCACTCAGCCAAGGACCTGCGGAGAGAGGGAGAGGAAGGCAGAGCTGATGTGACGCATACCTGAGTGGGGGTCTCTTGGCTTGAGGGCAAGATGGCCCCTTGTCCAGATCAGCAGTGCTAGAGTGCCAAAGAATGGTGCACATCATCTGATGTAGCCGATGCTCAATACATTAAGTATTCATGGATGTAAAAAACCTTAACACATTTGCCAAGCAAAAACTGAAGCGAGAAAAGAAATGGAATAAAGTAAAATGGAGTCTATATTATGCGTTAGGGATGAGTGATTAATGAAGAAAATATAATTGAGGCTAGTGGTTTAAAAAATTATTGGTATTAAGAGACAGACCACTGGTGAGGCATTTGAGACTGTGAAAGCCAAAGAAAACTGAGAAACTATCAAAGAACACCTGCTAATTTTATGAGGGGAGAAAGGGAAACAGAGAGGTTAACTATCTTCCGAAGCATAGCTTGTTAGTGGCAAATAAGGGGCTTCCATCTAGGAATCCTGAATTAAAACTTGAACATAAACTAAAAGGTCAGCATCTTACATTAGCTCCAGAGTGGACCGAGCTGTGGCTTTCTTTTCAGCCGAACATGTTTAAGCTCCAGCTGTCACTTCCTTTGTGACACTAAACAAGTCACATAGGGTTTGAGCTTCTTGTATTTTCTAAAACATGGCGTGGATAATAATAAGTATTCCATTACAAAATTTTGAAAACTTGTGAGATAATATGTCAAAGGACTGTCTAAAATAAAACATTTGTAAATTATTTTCAATGTTTTTTAGTATTTGGGAAACATAACCTTGCTATATTGTATAACTTTCCTTAATTGTCATACAAAATCTATGTCAGAACATGGAGACATTTTTTTAGGATGTATGCTATTAAATCTCAAGTGATAAAGAAAACACATGTGGTCTACATACATTCGTGCTTAAAAAAACACACAACCTAATGGAAGAAATACTTTGCTTTCCAACCACATGGCAAGTCTTGTTTAGATGGAATTTAAAATTTTCTTTCTTTCTTTTTCTATTTAAATTATTTCACATTTATCTATATGCATATAATTATATACACAAATTTATCTTTAGTTCCAAGTAACTAAATGTGTAGCATCTTAAGTTTTATTGCCTTCTGGAATGGCAGGATAAATAGATTTTAAAGGCTTTTAGTGAGTTTTTCTCTCAGGGAAGAGTGTCCCTTTTCAGTGACTGTTATTTATTATCGTTGCCACCCTTTGACTAAGGAGAGGGAAAGGATACTGTGCAAAAAGGTATGTGAACTTCTTCACTCAAAACTGTGATGGGAGAGTTGACTCTTCTCCAAGAAAAAGAAGTAGGAAAGGGGCAAGATAGTAAAATAACATTGGTGGGTAAAAACTAGATGGCCATTGCATCCTAAAAATGAAAAATAACCCATGCAGCTACTTTAAAGAAAACGGAAATAAGCTTGAATTTCAAAGAGAACAATGCAAATACATGTTGAGAAATCCTAAGAAGACAGAAATATAGGAAGAAGTGGATGTACGAATAGTTGGAAATGAGTGGTTAAGAACTAAGAAAGGGAAAAAAGGTATTGGTTGTTGCTTTACTCTATTTTTCTAAAGGAGAGAATGTATAATGATTATAAATAGAAGAATAAAGCACAGAGCCTCTAAGAATAGTAGAGTGAGGGTAAGAGTTTTGGGGAATCAAATACGAGGAATACAGAAATGTCTGAATGGAATGAACATAGGTTATGTGAAATGTAATGAAAATATGCTAGTACTAGAGTGTCAAAGAATGGTGATTTATCCACAGAACGTAATGGTTTAGGAAGACAATTGACACTGTAAACATTCTAAGAACAAGCTATAATGGAATCAGACCAATATTATTAAGAGAAAAAGAGAAGAAAACTACTAGGTAAGAGAAGTCATGTAAATTAGAGAATGGAGAAATGATTTAAAAATTATGTAAAGAAAATCACCCATCACGGATTATTGTTTGGTTTGGTTCAGTTTGGTGGTATGTTTGCAAGTTTGACAATTTATTTATTTAAAAAAGAAAGTAGGTAGCTAATTACAATAGAGATGAGAGGAAAGGACAATAATAAAACCAAATATAATTTAAGCATTTAAAAGAATTTTTTTAAATGAATTTAAATATCTAAGAATTTCTACAAGACCTAAGAGGAGATTC
Source organism: Rhinolophus hipposideros (assembly GCF_964194185.1). Taxonomy (NCBI): domain Eukaryota; kingdom Metazoa; phylum Chordata; class Mammalia; order Chiroptera; family Rhinolophidae; genus Rhinolophus; species Rhinolophus hipposideros. Next base: position 34,441,412 of record NC_138049.1, on the reverse strand, counting down.
TCCTTACAACTCCATACTGTACACATCTGTGAGAAAAGAGGAGGGGGTACTTTGTATGAAGTGTAGGCATTTTTCTAGTTTAAATCTATAAGGAGATTCAGATGAGCACAAACTATAAGTTTTAAAAATGGCCAGGATATAAAAGGAGGAGAACCAAAGCAATTCGTGAGTGATGGTTTTAATATCTAATACTTACCACATGTTTAGTGCATCTCTGCTCCAAGGAGTTTTTAAAGTATTCAAATATTTTATATCATATAAAATTGTTGTTTTATAATCTGTTTCTATTTAAATAATTGTGTTTCTGTCAATATTGATATTTAAGCTATCAGATATGTACCTTTTATATCATGGGGGAAATGTCACAGGAAACTCAGAAAGTAGTTTTATGAAATTTTCTAGCAGTTTGTTAAATTATCAAGGGAAATAATGATAAATTAAAAATTCTCTGTGCCTGGTTTTCATCTGTGCCTAAGTTCCCAGGCCAAAGTGTCAATTGATGCGTCCCTGTCAGATTATTTACTTCACAGATCAATAATTAAATTTGAATCCTGTTTTCCTAGAGAAATATGGGTTGTGTTTTTTTTTTTGGAAATTTGTTAAGTATTAAACTTCCAGGTGTCTCTTTCCCGGTGCTCTGGAAATGTGACCAATCTCCCTATGTGACAGGATCACACCACAGCTCGTAGCCACTCTGTGAAATAATCTGCGAACGATAAAGGCTTTGCAGGGCAGACCCACATGTGTACTTGCAGAAAAGCCTCTGTCAGACACAGCGGGTGTCTGTGACATCCGAGAGTGGATCAGCAGAACTGACATGCTCAGCAGCTCAAGACGCCAATTTCTAGACGCAGAAGCAGGGCCCTCTGCGCGTGACTCTGACCGGGCAGTGGTCTTTGAGGCTTCCCCAAAGCAAATGACATTGGCTAAAAGAGAACCCCTTTACCTATGAACCGGCTAAGTGGCCTTAAGAAGAAGAGAAATGCTAAGCGTGGTCTGTAAAGCCAATAAGACAGCAATTCCTGGGCAGAAAGCAAGCCACTTCCAAAATACCAGGGAAAGAACTTTGAGACCAATGAAAAAACGTTTCAATCTGTCATGAAACAAAAGAGTGAATTTGGCAAGTAAGCGTGGGGGTGTGGAATGTTCTCTTCTTGAGCTAGGGTTCTTAAAGCCTCATACATATGTGATAACTTCTCAAACACTGAACAAATGGGGAAGAACTCTCTTAGCTGAACAATAGTACTCGTCTTTACAAAACGAAGTTTTAAAGCCTGAGATCTTTTTTTTGGACAAAATCATTAAATAAATATATAAACCTGGCCCTGGATCATTGATGTGATCAATAATATTTCTCACTTTAAACCCTTTTGAATTTTAAAGTGGGGCATAGACAGAGCTTAAAGAACAAATCTCAGAAAGGCTCAATAATATAATCAAGAGATAGAACTTGAATCAAAGTGCTGTCATTCCCAGGAAAGATGGGATTTCATAGACATGTTTTCTTAAATTTTATACAAAAAGAGATAATATGTAACAGTATATGTTTGATTTAAATAAAATAAATACTTTATTTTATATTTATTTATTATATATGTTATAAATATATACAGAGGGTGCCAAAAAATATATACACATTTTAAGAAAGAAAAAAACCATTAAAATTGTAATACTCAATATATACCAATAACAAAAGATGAATACAAGTCAGGTTTGACTTCTGCAATTACAGGAGGTGCTCAAAGTGGTTACCATCAGCATCCAGACACTTCTGATTACAGCAAACTACTGCTTGAGCAACGTTGACCAAAATGTCCACTTGTATACATTTTTTTTGGCAACCCTGGTATGTATCCTTAACACTTTGAAACTAAGAAGTATTTTTTTTTTGTACTAAAATGTATGAGATATTCAAGAAAACTAACACCATTAATTGGGAGGGTTGTTTTATTTTAATCAAGCACAAAACTGGGAGGGGATACTATTATGGGGTTTGTTATTGTTTTCTGTTACAATTATTTGTTTTGTTTTGTTTCAAATAAATGCTTGAACCTAGATTGATTCTAATCTCTTACTAATTATTTTTCTGAATAATTTGCGGTCTATGTAAAAATCACAACATTTAATATTTATTTATCATCATTAAGGACATTTAAATTGGAGGCTTTAGGAAATAATAAGTGAGAAAGAGAAAAAAAGTTTGCAGAAATAGCAACAATAAGAAACTCAACATCAGAATTACTTTATGGTTAAACCTTGCGACTATTCCCATAACCAAATGTGAATGGATACATGCATGGCTGCAAACAACCTGAGAATCAGGAGAAAGGAAATAAGTCCCTATTCTACATGGTCTACAATTCAATGTCCTATCTTTTGTTCCTTGCCAATGGGTCAGATTGCTTTCAGTCCAGCAGAACTCCATCCCAAAGATAAGTCACCCTCAACTTGAGGATAATATAAATAATAACCATAGTTAATATTACTTGGCACTTTTTACATTCTGGGCTATGCTAACCACTTACATGCAATGGCTCATCTAATCGTCACAATTCTATGAGGTACATGTCTTTACTGCGTTTGAAGCATGCTAAGAGTCACCCTTCCCACCTCTCTAACATTCTAACATTTCTGAAATTAGGATGCATCTTATAAACAATGACAAGTCCCTGAATTGTGCTTTCTTAGTTGTATATAAATCAATGTTGTATCTTACAATTGATGATATCCTAGAACTGAAGGCACATATAGCACTCTCCTCGCTTTATGGAGTTTCAAATTCAGGTTAGAGTGGTTGTGAAACTTGTCTATGGTCACATGACCAGAGGAATCCAGGCGGTCTGGTGCAGAGTGCACACTGGAAGTCATTCTTGTCTCCCAAACTCTCAGTCTCCAGCAGTCTCTGTGACCCCTTCTAGGGAATTTCTCAATAGCTTTCCCTTGGGAATGAGGAAGTTCATACATTCTGCATTTAAACTCACCTCTGAGTTATGTGAAAAATCACCAACTCTAAATATCCAAAATGAGGAACGACCAATTAAAACTATTTTGTTAAAAGAAAGAAGAAAGAAAAAGATGAGGACAAAACCCAGAGTCGAACAATCACTCCTGACTCTGTATTCTTTCACACTAATTTAAACCTTCAAGTTGAAAAACTCAACTTTGAGACTAGCAAAGGTTTGAGACCAGCAAAAAGACATTCATTTATTTAATCAATATCCAAATGCTAATTTGTGTTTGAGACCGTACCCAATAAACAAAGCAGCAGGGATTGTTTTTGTTTTGCTTTCTTTTACCTTTATTCCTCCTTTTAAGTATAAGTTTAAGTTGATCAGAAAGAATCTTCTGGTTTTGAGTTAAATTTAAATACAAGGCATTGAGAACATGGCCGTTATATTATGGAAAGAGTATGATAACTAGCATTATCTCTGGAGGCTCTCTTTATAGTTTCATTATTGTTAAATCACTTCATTAAGCATCTCAAATATTTTCTAAAGTGACATCACTAACAAATAAATGCCAACATGTTCACATTTAACATTTGTGAAATTTAAACCAAAGAATTTACTGAGTTTACTATTTTTTAAAAACTGGTTCTTGTTAAAGTCATTTGCAGAGTTTTATTTGTATATTTGTATTCTATAATACACTTGCTACAAAGTGCATAAATAAACCTTGTTACAGTTTTAGACAATATTTTTACTTGTAAGAAATGTGAGCGTGCTTTGGTAAAAGGAATTAAGGGTGGAAACACTATAGACACTTATTCTGGCATCTTTATGTTGGACATTATATCTCTTTATTGATCATAAACTTAAAATATTGTTTGGGGGCTCACAGTTATGCAGTCAATATTCATTTATTAATCCCCTGCCATCCATCAGGGGCCGAGCCAGGCATTGATGTCCACAAGTAACTAGAACAGAGATCACATACCCCCTGAGTTCACAATGCAGGAATCACGTAAATAGTCATGCACCAACTAACGATGAGGATACTTACTGAGAAATGCAACATTAGGCTCTTTCATTGTGGGAACTTCATGAGTGCACTTACACAAACCTAGATGGTGCAGCCTACTACGCACCTGGGCTATGTGGTATAGCGTATTGCTCCTAGGCTGCAAGCCTAGATAGCATGTTACTGTACTGAATACTGTAGGCATTTACAACAGATGGTAAGTATTTGTGCATCTAAACATATCTGAACAGAAAAGATACAGTAAAAGTATGATATGAAAGATAAAAAAAAACGGTACACCTGTATAGAGCACTTGCCATGAATGCAGCTTGCGGGACTGGAAGTTGCTCTGGGTGGTCAGTGAGTAAGTGGTGAGTGAATGGGAAGGCCTAGGTCATTACTGTACACTGCTGCAGACTTTATAAGTACTGTTCACTGAAACTACACTAAATTTATAAAAAAATATTTTCTTTCTTCACTAATAAATTAATCTTAGCTTACTGTAACTTTTTTACTTTACAAATCTTTTAATTTTTTAAAAATTTTTTGACTCTTATAATAACACTTAGCTTAAAACACAAACACATTGTACAGCTGAACAAAAATATATCTTTCTTTATATCCTTATAATTATACATAATGTGTTACACTACAATGTTGAGATGGCTACAAAGTCAGAAGGTGATAGGAATTTTTCAGCTCCATTATAATCTTATGGTGTCATCGTCATACATGCGGTTCTTAATTGACTAAAAAGTCTGTATGCAGCACATAGCTGTATTTGCTTAGTCAAAAAATTCAAAAGGTATAAGATGTTTCAAAATATTGAAAAGGTACAAAAGTACATGTCTCAGCTGTCAGTGGCTATCCCAGGAGATGAGACTTCCAGAGATGTTTTATTCGTATGCAAGTGAATGGTTTTTCTCACTTTGTTCTCCCCTCTTTCCTTTCCTTCTTTCTTTTGCTCCCTCCCTTCTTTCCTTTGGTTTCCTTTTTTATTCACTCCTCCTTCCTTTCTCCTTTCTTCCTTCCTTCCTTCCTTCCTTCCTTCCTTCCTTCCTTCCTTCCTTCCTTCCTTCCTTCCTTCCTTCCTCCCTCCCTCTTTTCCTTCTCTCTCCCTCCCTCTTTCCCTCCCTCCCTCCTTTTATCTCTTATTTAAACACATTTAGAAAAATAAAACCATACTCACTATTCTTTTCCGTGAATTTTTTTCATTAAACCATATTTCTTAGAGATCTTTTCACATCAATACATGATGAATTTTGCACCCTATCCCCTTACAGCTGTGTGCTATTCCTTGAATGGATGTATCAGAATATTTTTAATAGTCCTAACATGAATAGTATTGAACATATGTCATTTCACTAATGAAAAAATATAATTTGGGGCCAATTCTGAAAGGTAGAAATGCTGATTTGAAGAATATGTCCCATTGTAACTATAATAGATCTTTCCAAACAACCGAAGATTGTGTACTTGGTTTGATCATTAAAGAGTGACTTGAGACTCTACTTAAAATATCCAACAATGACAATATCTGAATGATTTCTATAGTAACAGGAGTATCTGATTTTCAGTTTATTTGTCATTTTCAAGTTATTCATGTTTTGGTCTCTTCCCTTTGCAGACATGATCAAAGGTTATCTGCTGAGTACAAAAGCAGAATGAAACCCAGGGAATATAGAAAGATCTCCCAATAATGGTTTAATCTTAAAGACATACAATTTGTAGATAGAAATCCGCACTGTACTCCACCTCTTCTAGATTATTTTGGTCACTGATGTTCAAAGCAAATCTGTCTTTAATATAGTTACTGAAGGCTGCAGCATTTGGATAATCTTTTTGTATGTTTTTTATAAGCTGGAATTAGAGACAACAACCCAAGTCAGCCTCTTGCTGTGGAAACCACAGACTTCTAAAGGGCATCCTGCCTGGACATCACTTCACAGAGAAGAAGCTCTGTCCCTTGGGCGCCTTGAAGGCTGCCCGCATGACTGGTTGCATCATGTGACCTTTGGCAATCAACTTAAACTTAAACCAGAGACAAAACAGGATATTTCACCTTTTAACAATGGAAATCCCTCCAATTTCTGTAACAGTGCTCTTCCCATTATATGTACTCTTTGCTCCAGTTAACCATGTAAGCATTCCTTGTTTGAAACTCATGGGAAGAGTGTCCACTTACCTCAGAAGACCATTCAGTGTGGGCCAAGTGGCCCAAAGAGTAACAGTTTCTGCCTTAAAGAAGTAGGCAGAGAGAAAGAATATTAGTTGGCTCTTTGTCTTTAAAATTCTACCAAATATGCAAGGATTATGGGAATCTGCCTGTTCACCTTCTGGTGATCAATTAGGCAAGAGAATCTCCAAATGAAGACAGTTTTGTGGTGCTTTGTGGTGTGGTAAAATGTTGTGTTGTATGTTGTGTGGTGAAAATGTTGCCCAGTATTTTCATGAGTTGCCTTGAGGCAGTTGGGGGAACAAGTGGATTTATAAAGTAGATGGATTGTTGTTTTATCTTTTCTTACTTTGGCATGAAAGAATTTCTTCATCAAGAGAAACCAACCCCTGAAGTCTATTCAACAACAACCTTGTATCTCTAACATGGCAAGGCACTCAGTGCCTCACTGGGAAATGAAATTATATACAAACTTTTACCCTCCTTCTCCCAGCACACTGCTTCATTCCTGGACTAGTCAGAAAAGACCTACTGCAGGGAGACAGCTTATTTAGAGGTAATAAGACAGCAAAAGAGTTATAAAAGCCAAGTTGTTTGAAATAAAAGGTGACGCACTGGGATGATGTATTGCTTAGACAATGCTTTATTAGCCAGATTTTGCAGTGACTTTGGCGTTGGGAGCATGAGAGTGAGGGTCAGCTTAGGCCTCAAGGCTCACATGTGATTCAGGAGCCAAGCCTCCTTTGAATGGCCAAAGCCCTGGCAATGACATACAAAAGCCTGAAAATCATCGCCTTTAATCAGTGCTGACCTGTGCAGAGAAAGAGGAAAGGTGAGTGATGAATATGATCGTGGGAACCATTGTAAATGACAGAGAAGGAAAAAGTGACTGCAGAACACAATAGAAAAGAAAATAGTGGGAAAACACAAAGAAGGGGTGATGAATCTAAAACACTTAACAGGAGAAAGAATAGGAGGAAGTGGCTCTGATTTGACTAGGTGGTGAGATTCATGAGAGGTGGGCCCTCGGAGTTTGTTCTAATGAGCCTGAGACAGGAGGTGATTTAGGTGATTTCTTTCTTTCTTTCTTTCTTTCTTTCTTTCTTTCTTTCTTTCTTTCTTTCTTTCTTTCTTTCTTTCTTTCTTTCTTTCTTTCTTTCTTTCTTTCTTTCTTTCTTTCTTTCTTTCTTTCTTTCTTTCTTTCTCTCTCTCTCTCTCTCTCTCTCTCTCTCTCTCTCTCTCTCTCTCTCTCTCTCTCTCTCTTTCTTTCTTTCTTTCTTTTTTTAAGTTTTAAAAAAAAACGAGTAGTGAGTGAAGTGTTTTGGCATGAAGTTTTTAAAGAGGAAAAAAATAAACCGAAGTATTTTGGGCCTTAATGTAACCCAGATCTCAGTATCTCATGGGCAGGTACCTGTTTACTGCTCTAAAAACTCCACAGCTTTCCTGGAAGCTGCCAATAGAGCCTTGCAGTTGCCTGGGTTAGATGCCAACAACAAAAGCGGCAAACAAATGAGGCTCCTGGCCCAGAGGAATAAGGACACCCTGGAGAAGACATATTTCGCCACTCCACACAATGTGGCTCTACATTCTCCCTTCTTCTTGGGCAAGGCAGAAAGGGGACTGAGTTTTATCTCTTGTTCCTTTTCTCAAGGGGGATACATAGGTCCACGACGTTCAGGCTAACTTCTCGTGTAAGGGGGCTGACTCTGAGTCATTGGAAAAACCACACATGGTTTCACTTCCAATGACATCTGGAAAGCAAGGGGTCAAATATCATCTCAGAAAGATGTCCTGGTGAACACAGGGAATGAGCTGACTCTGTTCTCCTTGGGAGATTAGTAGGGAGTGAAAGAGTTAGGGCTTGATGTGGATGGAATTTTAGTGAGGAATTAGAATAATGTTTCTTTTCTTTTACTCCCCTTCTCAAATTACCTCTAAGAAGAGAGTTAATGACTGAGAAAAAATGGGAAAGGACAGCAGAAGCAGCTACTGGAGCCATCACAAGAATTTAAATAAAATCACAACCCTCCAAAGAGAACTGAAAGTGTTTTCAACTTCATTTATCTACTTATCTCATGTCTCAGTACTGAGTGGATTCTAATTAATATTCTATATTTAGAGAATTAGAAATATCTTCTATATATTCACATCATTTTGTTTCTCAAGGCATAATAATTTCTGTTTAATTTTATATAATCTAATTAAATAAGCCTTGTTACATTTACGCAAATAAAAAAAGAAAGTGTGTTTTTGTTATAATCGAAGCAATTTATGACCAGTTTCTAACTTCCACAGAATTGGCACTGAGAAATGTGATAGCACAACAGAAAGATGAAGCAGAATGCACACCCTCCCTCTCCCCAAACATATAACAAGTCCTCTCAAGTCTAATCCCCCCAGTGAGGGATCCCACATTTTTCATTAATATAATATAAAAACATATGGTTAAGAAAAGAAAAAGAACATAAAGAAATGAGTATAAGAGCTACAGAATTCAAAGAAAACACATTCCCTAGTTGATACCCACATCTAACTGCCTAAGAAATTTCAATGAAAATCAGATGTGATTTTCAACATGTATTCAGCTTAAATAAAATATGAGTGAAATACAAGGACTGCTTTATGTGGTGGTAATAAAATTTTCTTTCCTTGTATCAGGTTATAATTGTATAGGGTTACTGTAAGGATTAAAATTAGATAGCACTTGTAAACTTCTAGAGAACTTTATAAATTTATATTTCCAAATTTTGAAAATTAATGTGTACTGTTCAGGAGATAAAGATATGGTTTAGAGAAGAGAAGAAAAGATAGATGTTTGGCCTAAATGTGTACCAACCTCAAGACATAAATTGGAAGTTGTTTTTAAGAGAAAAAAGTTGCCATCAGCTTATTTTTTAAAAAAATTTGTTCTTTTTTCCCTGAAAGAAAATTCCGGAGAAAAGTAACCCAGTTCTCATTTCGCATGTGTGTTACAATGGAATACAAGTGGAAAGATGTGCAGCAGAAGAAAGTCCCTATCTGGCAGGTTCTAAGTTTCTCAGAAAGCCCTGAGATTTAAAAAAACAAAACAAAAAAACAAAACAAAAAAAAAATAAAAGAAAGAGAGGAAAAGAGGAAAGGAAGGAGAAAGAAAGGAATGAAATCGAGGGAATGAGAGGGAAAGAACAAAGAAGGAAAGAAAGCCAAGGTAAGACCCAACCAGCAAAATGAATCAATTTATTACCAACAACTCACTATTCTGCTTTTACACACTGTAGCCCAGTGCCACTATTTGGGAATTAGCTCAATTTAAAATCTGAGGCTTTGACTTCCTTTCATCTTTCTGAATCTGATCTAGTTCATCTTTAGAAGGTGCTTAAGGGCTGAGGACTGCAAAGACTCACTCTAAAGAAGATTAAGATAAATAACAGGTTGGGGAAGTGTTTTTTTCTTTATTTTGACTTCAGGCTTTGTTTCAGAACATTTTCACATTTATTTCTATTTAAAGCAAAATATAATTCCTTTACTAGAGTTGAAAGCCAGAATCATAATATCAGCAGGAAAGAGTATCTATTTCACATTCATCTACATGTGATGGCAGGATGCAGAAGACTAAGAATGCTAACAAAAAGCCACCCCTGTTCTCTCAAAGTGCAGTCATTCCTTTGATCAATGTGAATTTATTAAGCAACTACTATGTGCTATGCATTCGTTCTCCCAGGCTCTGGGGATACAGCAGTGAACAAAACAGATAAAAATCCCTGCTCTCAAGGAGCTGACTTTCTTGGGGATGGGAGGTCAGGTAGCAAATTGGAGATGCCATTAGACATCATTTATTTGTTAGAGATTATTTGCTTCAAATACTCCCATATGTACTTATGTAGAGTAAGACTAACAGTAAGAGACAAGACTTTTTCAAATTCTAGAATTGTGAAATCATTTTTTAAACCCTGGAACGTTTGAGAAAACTGGCATATATACAAACCATAATTTTCGTAGTTTTAAAACACATCTAAAATAATTTTGTTAATTTGAAAAACAAAAATACGTTACATACAATCTGTTTTTCTCAAAAAATTTTAATTTTTCATATTCAGTGATTGAAGTCCCAAGTAAAACATGAGTAAGGAAGAAAAATGTTTTTCCAACCTATTTTACAAGAGATTGGGGGAAATTGGAGGGAAAGGTTTTTGAAAATATTCCCCCCAACTTTTCTAGTTTCATTTTTGTTATATTCCCATAAAGCCTAGCCCAGTGTCTTGCCTTGGATATATGTTGCACAATTATTTTGTGAGTAAAAGACAAATTCGTGGTTTAGAGAGCACTTCAAATTCATTTTAGAAAAAACAAACAAACATTTTACTGGTTTGAACTTGAAAAATATCCATATTATTATATGATTTACAATGAATTCTTACCTTTTAATTCTCAAGAACCCAAAAGTTTCTTTACAAAATTGGCGGTGCTTGTAGCCTATCATTCACTGTGTCTAGCCTATCAAATACTGTGTCCTATCAAACACTGTGTTTATTGGAAATGATGATGTTGTTTTATTTTAAAACCCATTAAAAAGATAGTTACTACAAAATTGCCTCATTATTTTATAACTCTAGAAATTCTACATAATTAAATTATGTATCATATAACTTGGTTATACTTAGCATAGTTTGAGAAATAAATGTTAGGTGTAGGACAGAGAGATAACGCTCTGGAAGATACGATAAAAGTCTGAGCAGAGCCAAAACCAAGGAGTAAACAGTCTCAAAGAAACTACGATCACAGAATTGGGTTGATTTTGTGGTACAGGAGGTGGAGTGTTGGGGGTCAGTCAGGGTTGATTACTAGGAGCCAAGTAGGGAAAGTGCCAAAAACATGGCTGGAAGATGAAGCAGAAAATCTGTAATCTGTAAGACTAACTTAGGAATTGAAGGCAGAAATACTGGAAGCCAAAGAAGTCAGAGGGCTCTTCTTTAGTCTAGAAATGTTTTTAAGTACCTTGCTGTGTCCTACCATGCATCATTTTAAAGGCACAGCCCATCTCCTGACTACTAAGCTTCTTTCACAGCAAGTGAGCCAGAGAGTGAAAAAAAGCGAGAGAAAATGGGTAAGATGGAAATCACAGACTTTCCTAACCTAATTCCAGAAGTGACAGCACATCACTTTTGCAGTGTTCTGTCCTTTAACTACTGACAACTTTTTGAAGAAAAGGAAGATAATCTTTTTTTTTTCATATGATTTCCTATATGTCAGCCATATAGACCCTTTCTCTTTTCTATTTCCTAAAATGAGTCTTCTTCAGATTCGTCCTATCGCTAAGGCTATAACTCTAACACCTAAGCACAGTGGCAAGATCATGTATATGAGTATAGAGCCAGCCAAGGAGAGGGTGACTTCAGTCTTCTATTGTCATATTCAAAGGCTATAGCAAAACCTTCATCCACTTATAATATATTTATATTTCAGAAATTATTTCTCAGGCATTAATCTTTTCTATCTCCATAAAACAGCTAGAATTCAAATTTGTTATTTACAGAAATACAATCATAGGGATGAAAGGAACTTTTGAGAGACCATCAATTTCTTCCTTCAGGGAGGTGAATTCTTGTTCTTTTCATGACCGATTGTTGTCTATTCTGGTAGTTGCCAGGCCTTATGTCCTCCCGGGCTGTTGGCTGAATTTATCAGTTCTTTGTCCCCTTCAACAGGGCACACATTTATTGATTACATAATATGTACCTGAGCCTATACTACTCCCTAACTCATGTAATCCCTATAACAATCCTATAAGATAGGTAAAAACAAACTTGATATTTTTCAGGTAAGAAAACTGAGGTAAAACATCGAGCAGCTAGTAAGTCGAGAGCCGGATTCAAAGCCCAGCATTCTATCTCTTAATTACTATGTTATACTATTTAGAAAAAGTTTTGACAGACTTTGGCCCCAATGTGACAATAAATAGAGGAGATAATGGTTAAACTATGATAGTGTCACAAGAAACACTGTTGGGAATACAGTATCAGCGAGGTTACAAAAATTGCCAGGATAACCAGCTAACGAATGGCAGCGGCAGAACTGGATTTAAAGCCTGCCTGACTCCATAGCCTGTGCTCTTTACCCAATAGCCAGAAGTCTTTTTAACCCCATTGATTTGATATTTACAGAACATTTCCATTGGTAATGTGCTTTTTGCCATTTCCATTGGTAAGAATCAAATCCTGTGCTTTTTGCCATTTCCATTGGTAAGAATGAAATCCTGAACTAATAGTCCTATCAAAACTTGACTGATGGATTTGTAGAAAAACAAATGGTCAAGACCATTAAAATAGCTCACACTGTTGCACATCAGTTTCTGACTTCAGGAAATCCAATGCTGGTGAAAACAATGTAGGTTTTTCTCCTTGGTGGCCCTGCAACCCTATACTTCCTTTTTCTTAAGCTACTCTGCCTTTAAAAATTACACATCTGGGGTACTCACATGCTCAATGCACTAGATCTAAATCTTTTCCCACTCATAAATCGGCTCCCACAAGACCAGTGTTTTTCCAACTGAGGATTGTAATCCATTAGTACACCATGAAATCAGTTCAGTGGGTCATAACTAATGTATTTTTTAATTGAATTTTTATTGTATTTTTTAATAAAATGGAGTGCAGTCTCTCCTTTACTGTTCGACCCCCACTAATATTTTAGACTTGAAGGGGATTTTCTTTCATTTGTATTGGGTAGCCTTGGGTAGAGGTAGTTCCTTTGCATTTTGATTTTGCTAGAGTTAACGCTCATTCCATATTTAGTTACTGGAATCCATATAAATCCTGACCAAGAAAAGTCCCTTGCGGAGGGTCCTCAAAAGAAGAGCCGCTGTTTGTCTATGAGCTGTTTATATAACAATTAACTCAGGGTGCTGGAGTAGTCTTTCCAACTTTCTGCTTGCAAGGGGGTCTCAGAAGCTATGAACTTCTCAGGTTAATTACACCCAATCTGATTCCTGCCTCCTCTGTGCAAGTCCCAGGCCAAGTGTCTCCTCTGAGCCTAGAGGGCTCTTTGAAGATTCAGCTGCTGCATAATGTGGGGCTGAGAGGATGAGAATCAGCTGGAGTTCAAGTGTTAGTCCCCAATCCCTCCCCAAATGGAAAACCACATTGAAATATTTGTCCTCTGTGCTTTGTTCCTAAAGCAAACAATATTTAGCTAAGTGTGGTGTAAAGGGTTACATTTGCCACAACTGATAAATAAACTGGTAACCATAATGAAGAGGAAGAAATGGGGGTATTTTGTGGATTTAGGGGGAATTGAAAGCTTTCTTTCACTGGAGACAGGCTACAAAAGACAAAAATCATCAAAACAAGGAAATAAATATTTTTCTTAGAACAGAAACTTTGTTGGCTACAGTGGGGGAGAATGTTTTTATTTTGGGGTGATTGCTCAATTACAGGTAGAAAAATTTGTCGAATTATTTTTCTGATAAAGAAATGAAGGGCAGAGGCAAAACTCAAATTTCTTTTTTTCTGTTATTATTTAAACATTTTTATTTTAAAAAGTAATGTTTTGGGACCCTAACAAAAACTGCAAGATTAGTCAAAAGACTAGATTTTTCTGGTCAAAAAGTTTAGCTGTGTATAATAGCTCAAGTTAATCTATAATAACCCATTTTCACGTCCTCGTCTTGCATGCAGTCTTTTCTATTCATGTAGGCTTTTGGTTTTATGGGGATTTGATGAAATTTGCTTTATTTAGAACTAGCAACATACAGACTAGTGCTAAGGAATTATACCAAATAATTTTTCATAGTTTTTGCTAATCAGAGGCATATCTAAATCTAAATTTAGTTGTCTAAAATGCAAAAATATATCTTGGCAATATTGTCATATTTTATCCATGTGTGCCAGATGTGTTCGAAAAGGAACATGAACTAGGGAAGAAAAGCTGTTAAAATTCTACTTATATTAAAACCTTTTAAAATCATCTGTCATTAAAGTATGATTGACCAGAAGCCATCTACCTTACCAACAATTTAAAGCAGTTCTGATTTTTTTCTAGATGTAAAATGTTTAAGTTTCAAAGAGGAAAAAACAGTGTTGACTTTGTCCATATATGTCCTCAATAATTTTATATATTTATGTAATTGCTCCTTTCAGTCTTTTTTAATTGATAAATTCAAACATCTCTTATTTTTGTCCATTTACAAAAACGTACATATAACATTTAAGCATATATCTTTTCAATCGTTTTACACATATACTATTTAGATATCCAAATATGGATTATATATATTTATGATCATACTGGATTTATAATTTCTTGAAACTGTATCATAATTATTTACTCATATTAGTGAAAATTTTCAAAAATGTAATTTTAAGGGCTACATAATATTTCATCATATTAATATACCATAGTTTATTTAACAATTCTGCTGTGTTACAAGGCAGTTGTTTCCAACCTCTTGTGATTTTAAATAATGTGTGATGAATGTGTTTTTCAGGAATTCTTGGCTTTCTCTTATTATTTCTTTGTAATAAATTCCAATCACTGAAAATACTTTACGTAGTCCCCCCCCCCATCACTCATGAATGTAAATAGGGATGCTTTCCTGTTTCTAACAGGTTATCAAAATATCATTCAGTTTCAAATGACTATGAAGTTTTTTTTTTCTATGAGATAAACAACTCTTTTCTTTTTCTCCTTAAAATGATCCTTTCTCCAATCACAAGCTATCCAATTCAACACAGGCTATCAGTTTCTATTTCCCCCCATATTATTCTCTAAAATATGAGGGAAAAATCTAGTGGAGAGTGAGAAAACTTAAGTTTTCCCCTATACTTCATTCTCAGAATGTATTATTTTAGCAGCACATAATGTATTAGTTTTATAAATAATGAAAGCACATTTCTCACCCTATCAAGAAGTATTTCAATGAACACCTTTTTTCTCTTTCATTTTTCAGTCTTCTCTGTGCAAGTTGTGGAGTATCGTAGCCTAGAGGCATTCCTGCACTAGACAACAGTTTGGCACTTAGTCTTTAGCTCTCAACTTGTCCACAAGAAGAGCCAGGCACTCCATGCTCCTATTCAAGTCTGGGTGTTATACCAGCTGCCTCCCCTTATTGGAGAGCAACCTTGGATGTGGTATCAGCCCTAAACCCAATCATGTGAGACGTAGAATAAGTGGCTGGGTTTTTCACTCATTATAGTTTTCTCTCAACCAACTCAAGACCTGAAGAATCCAGACAGTAAATCCTACTTCAACATGTGCACAAATTACACATAAGTCAACACACACATAAATTCTCAAGTTCATGTGATATTTAAATTCTTTAATTTGATAAAATACTTATAAAATAATTGTAAACACTTGCGAAAAAACACACTATACAAAGTCAGATATCAGTCTTGCTAAAGGTGCTGGAATTTCAGGGAAATAAATCACTCTTTTATTACTATTTCCAGAAAAAATTGATATGGTTAGAAAAAACTTACACTATTTCAGTCACATCGATAGGAAGGTCTCATGGAAAAGAAATATAATCTGATGTTGATAGTAAAATTAATAGGTTAAGTGTTTGCCAGATAAACCTTCATACATTTTGGGGACAATATAATATAAAATAAGAGGAAATACATATGATACAATCAATTATTCTATGAATTCGAATATAGCTCAGATTATATCATATTTCCAAACAGAATATCCTTGTTCAGTAGAAGTTTGAAATAACACAGATTCCCTAGGAAGTGGCTGTAATCCTACCCTCATCAATGGTATGCTAAAGATCTTCTGCAACCTGACAGAGGCTGAGCAAGCTGTTGTCCATGAAATTTGTCTCAACAGTCTCTTCAAAGTTTTACCTGCTCTAAGTTACCTCTCCATCATACCACCACGCATTGGAATTCTCACTATTAGAATACCTTGTTTGCACTAAGACACTATCTCCAGACTCATACAAATCACAGATACCTGAAGATACTGTCAAGAACTATGAAGGATCTTAGATTTTACCCTACTTGTACGCTAACACATTAGCCAGTCACAGTTTCTCAGACGCTGGCAGAAGACAGGAGATTCTTGAGTCATAGACAAAGGACAGTGGAGTTTATCACTCACAGACATAGCAGTAGCCAAAGTATAAGCATTTTCTCTGGTTCCCTGACCCCCAATTCCCACAAGGCAATGCACAGAGAGCCAGGTTATACCTGCACACACAGTGGATGTATTAGAGGAATGAACCCTCAGCTAAGGTAACCAAAATACTTTATAATGGGCAGTAACCTTGCCTGTCCTTTGTTATAATAAAAGACGTTATCTTTATTATACTGGACAGTACACAAACCTACCCTTTTCTCTGGACAGAGATATAATATCTAACTTCCAAAGCCATTTATTTTTTGGTATAAAACAAACGTGAAAAGATAGTCCCAAGTAAAAGCAGTCTGTATTAATTATGTTTTGTAGTTTCTATAACTTGATGTTTTAATATTGTCAAGATAGTTGTCAGCTACTTTTAGTAAACAATTAGACACCTGCTGACTATCTGGCCTCCTTACACTCTTAACCCAGCATGAGTTTGCAGGGGTATCACTTTTAACCAATCCCTTCCTTGCCTCGCTTCCTCTTTCCTGCAGAAACCCCAATAAAAGTGGTGACAATAGGAACACACTCTCATGACCGTCCTTGGTGCTTCCCCATGTGGCCCTGCATGGAGTGCTACCTTTTCCCCTGCAAAACAGTGGGTATCATAAACTTCTATTACTTCAAGGCAGCTCTCTCTTTGATCTGTGTATGACCTCATCATACCTTAATTAAGATTAAATTATGATTAAAACACAGTCAGTAACTCTGCTCACAAAACACAAAACATATCAGAGATCCATGGAAAATTGTCTCCCAACAGGTAATATTTTAAAGGCCATTGAGTCAAATACCCTGGATGCCCAAATTCTTTCCAAGAAGAAAATTCTCTACTCTCACAACGCAACTCAGTCTTATAACATTTTTCTTCAAAAATTTTTGTTTCCTGTGATTTTTATCTACTGGGCCTTCTTTCATACCTTGGATCTAAAGGAAACATACATATGTATTTGAAGGCAACTGTAACATACATGTCTCTTCTGCACTCTTTTTCTCAGTCTGGGAAGCTTACTTTTTATAATCTAATTATTTCCAATTTCTTCAACCATCCTGGCGGCACTCTGCTAAATGTAGTCTGATTTGTCTACTTTAAATATTTGAGGGGCACTCTGGATAAACAGCCCAGAGTAGAACAGAGTAGAATAGAAAGAGCAGACTAGAACTTGTGACTCTTTTGTTTACATAATTTATGGGCATGATGACTTATTTAAAGGCCACATCACACTTCTGATGATTAAGAATCAGCTATCGACTAAAGTCTCTAAGTCATTAACCTGGCTACACCATAACTTGTCCATCCTGTGTTTTGCATTTTGCTCTCAAATATGGGCCTTTATATTTATAATTCTATAAAATTGAATATTAGCTTTATTTCTTCTTTCAAGTCTCTGAAAAAACTTCTCAGGTTCTGGAAACAAAACATGTTATTCTTCTCAGCCTCAAAGCATCTAAATTTTAATAAGTGAGATTTATATAACTTAACCTAACTTCTTGTTTAAAATGTGGAACAGATCAGAACTGAGCACAAGACCTGCATGTTGGGTTGGAACCTCCCATCAGGTTCACCTTGATAAATGCTCATTGAGCATAATTGTTCAACACAATAATCCATTTAAATAAACTTTCTTCCAGATGTTACTTGTTAAAAGAATCCTATATGGAGATCTTTGGATTACTGCTTTTCCATGTTCTCCCCTTCTGTCAACCTTGCTAACTAAAGAAAAGAGGTTAGTATGCTATGGCTTGTTCTTATTGAATCCATAATGACATCCAGTAGTCACTAAATCATTTTCACCATCATCTAGAAGCTCATTACTTTATATCTATAGATACAAAATGTATTATATGTAAAAATATATAAAATATATTTATAAATAAAGAAATACGTATAATTTATGTGTCTTTCTTTTTAATAACTCTCAGAACAGATTAGATTAGTCTACCAAATGATTTACCTTGGAAATTGAATTTTTACCATTATCATCAACAAACATTTAGTGAATATATGCTACATGTTGCTCTGTTCTGTGATTTGTCTTTTTTTAGAACTAGAAAAGGAAGATTTGTTAAAGTAAGAGAAGGGTCGGCCCGGGAGAGTCTGCTGGAAACTACTGCCTCGAGGGTTTGTCATGAAGGAATGACATAAAGACGAAAATTCATTAGACAAAGAAATTGCAGGAAGCACTGAAAGACTGGAGAGGACTGGGTGACTTAGTGTCTGTGGAAGAAGGGCCTGGTAAGGAGGACACGCCAAAGTGAACAGAAGAAATAAAGTGAGGAAGAACACACTGCATTTAACCTTTTTAAATCAAATCTAATCTATCCTTGAAGAATGACATTTTTATTATTTTGTTCTGGCCACATTACTCTTTCTGGAATTACTCTCCCTATTGTCAGCTGTGTCTACAACCTGCATCAACCTGTTTTGCACATGCATATCCTGTCTCATGTATAATCCTGGAAAACCAGGGACCATATCTAATTCATTAGTATTTCGACATTCTCCGGTTCTGGGACATAACTGGCTCATCCTATGTATTCACTGATAATTTTGGAATTGAAAATTTCAATTTGGGGGATTACAAAACGTAACTGTGAAAACTGGAAGGAATCTTGGACCCTGAGACCTAGAAAGATTGAATAATTTGCCTAGAGTCACACGAGTCTCTGTGTAAGTCTCCATGCATACATTTGTACAAGTACTTCCTTCTAGTCCCATTTCTAGCATTGTCTTTCTTGGATATCCAAGATTGGTCTAAAATCTCTGTATGGGCTGCTTAAAAGGCAGCAAAGCCTATTATGATTGTTTGGCTTGCTGGAACTAGTTTACATATAAGAAACGTACACTTTGATCCCAGAGCCTCGATAATTCCTTCTAAGACCATGTGTTGGCTCTTACATAGATACAGACATAAACAAATTCATCCCAGAGAGTCAATGAGAGCTTTTCTCAGATACTGATGTATATTTAGGAGCTGATGGTATATATTTAGAAGGTCTCTTTTTCTAATTCTTTTTATTAGCAATTGGGATAATGCCAAGAATCATGGACTGAAAATCAGCATTTCCTTAATATAACCCAAAGAGCAAGACAACTTTTTCTGCAGCCCCAGGTAGGACTAGCTGTGCCATCTTTATAAGCAGAGTTAACTGGAAGGCACAGTGTGAGTGCACTGGTCTCAGCTCTCTAATATCACTCATGGAAACAACCAGCAATTGTGGCCATGGCTTCACCAGCTGGGCTTAAAAATCCCAAGGATTTTTTGTCAACCAGAACACAGTCCTTCCCTGTCTTTCCGTCAAGACCCAGTGCCATCTACATGCACATCTCAACTTTGTTTATTTTTAAAAGTCATTCTTTATAAATCGTTGGGGTGTTTTTATTAGCTTGTGTATTTTTTTTTAATTTTGGAGGCAGGAAGTAACACCATACCATCCATCCTTTGCCCACATCCTATAGAAATTCTGGAAATATACTAATGAGGACTCTACAGAATCTCCTTTCTTTATGTTTACTATCCCAATTTTTAATTTGTATGAGGTATTCTGGGTGATTTGTAGATACAAGAACACAGACACTATACTTTAGCAGGAATTGTGTAATGGGATATAATATAAAGAAAAGCACTCAAACAACTCAGTTTAGCTCTGTAAATTTTCTCTCATGAAAATCTCTGGACAGTCTGTTCTGGAGCTTTTCCTATTTGCAAACTTAATATTTGTCATCTACTTTCTAAGAGCGAGGCAAATAAGAATTTTTTAAAATACGATTTGAGCTCTTTGGAGAAAATGATGCTGGAATGATTTTGGAATTAACTATATATTTCCTCTCAGGAGGAAGGGAGAAGCTGGGAATTTTACAGTACTAGAAAAAACAAGTGGGGCAAGGTGGGGGGCGGAGGGAGAGAGAGAGAGAGAGAGAGAGAGAGAGAGAGAGAGAGAGAGAGAGAGAGAAACTTTATTTTACAGACAGAAATTCCTCTTCCCTGGGGCCATGTAAGCTCTAGAACACTTGGGCTTAACACAGGTTGGAAATGAGGAAGTTGTTTGTTGAACCCATGCTGTTCACTGCCTTACATGCTCTGAGGCCAGCATCTCCATGCAATAGTCCAAAAGGCCGCTTTTGGCTGCTGCATCTGGAAATCCAGCTGCCTGACTCTGTGACCAGCACAGATAGAAATGAAAAAAATTGAACCCAATTTTATTTTTATTATTACAGAACTTCTGTTTTCTCCTCAAGTTTGATAAAGAGCCAACTAAATCTTACTTAAAATATAAGAAAACACCCAGCACCATGGGATGGGATTTTATATTTCAAGATGGAGCCAGCAGCCCATCTTTTCAACCATGTCACAAGATTCAGAAAGTTTAAGTTCATAATGACAATGAGAGTGGGGGAGCTGGCAGGCACCTGAAAAGGAGAACAGTAAATGTTCATGTATATAGTTTAATGGAATAAAATAGGAAAATATTTATCAGCTGAACTGGGTTAAATCTTTTTTTTAAGTCTTGGAAAATTCTCTTTCATCTACATTTATGAGTTTTCTCCGCTTTTATGTATGTAATTTACCAATCTTTGAAGCGTTGTATTGGAGTAAAGCCATTTAGCTTTCAATGATTACTTCCATAATTTGGAGTATAATCAGTTAGGTTGTTGGTCCCATGTTGGCATGAAATATTGTATTTCAGAGGCCTATCATGAGACCAAGCATAAATATTTCTCGACTCATCTTTCCGAAGCTGGCAGGTTCTATGCTTTATACGCAGAGTCTCTCCACAGCGGCAATGTGGAGAGACATTCTCCATTAGCTAATACACTCTACCAAACTCCTACACCAACCCTGCCCCTAACCGGTTAACATGCCTTGGGCAGCTTTTAATCCAATTATTAAATTCAAGTGTATATCATCACTCATTCTAATTATCATTATACTCATAGTTAGCTATTTGTATAGAGCATTAATTTTGAACACAAAATGGATTCTAATAATTCCGATAGCTATATCATTCACAAAGGCGTACCCAGTGAACACCCTAACCAGATAACTCCAGACGTAGGGTGGAGTGTGACTATCTGGACTTCTTTATTGGACTACAGATGCGTGTGCTGCACCCAATCTTGACATAAAATCAGAGCTCTCTCCGGGCTTATCCCTCAGGCCTCACCTCATTCCAGACAGAGTGCTTCAAGCCTCTCCTCCTGACTGTCTCACCTGCCCGGCCTGCCACCCGATGCTACACACCCCAGTGCCTATGAATTCTCACTGAACACCGGACTCTGTCTCTCATCCTTTCATAAGACTCTGTTCACCTTACTTAATGCTATTGCTTGCAAACCTCTTGTGTGAAACTGCTCTACCTCGACTATTGGAGGCTATCCAATAGTTAGCCTCCAATTGGTTAATGCCCATGATAAACCAAGTTAGTAGGACTAGGTCCATAGCTTTATTCTAATAAAGTCTGGCATCGTGGAAAGACACAAACATGTGTGATACTGCTACTTTGATAGTCATGCCCCGCTCACGACACTATTGTATTATTTTTGTTTTTATGAACTTCTTTCATTTGCAAATCTAAATTGAACCCCACAAAATCCCTCTGAAATATACTATCTTTATTCATGTGTGTTAATATCCTTGGGCTGCCATAATAAAATATCACAGACTGGGTGGCTGAAACAACAGGTATTGATTATTTCAGTTCTGGAGACTAGATGTCCAAAATCTAGGTACCAGCAGGGTGAGACCCATTTCCCTGCCTTGCAGATGGCTGCCTTCTCACTGTATTCTCACATGTCCTTTGCTTGGTGTGCACGTGGAGAGAGAGATCTCTCTAGTGTCTCTTTCTCTTCTTCTGAGGACTTCAGTCCTATCAGATTAGGGCTCCAACCTTATGACCTAATGTAACCTTAATTCCCTCCTTAAAGACCCCATCTCCAAATACAGTCACAATGAGAGTTAGGTTTCAACATATGAGTTGGGAAGCGGGGGACACAATTCAGTCCATGACAACAGATTGAAGACTAAAGCTGGAAGAAGTAAAATGTTAGAGCCAGCACTTGCTTCTAAATTTTTGACTTCCTATTCCTCGCTTTTGTTACAATTCACTTGTGATGAGAAACAATCATTTTATGTATGTTTGTAAAAAGCCACAGCTTTTCACATACTGCAGGGATTTAACTAGGAGAATTAAAACCATAAAACCACTAGATTTAAATACACACACACACACACACACACACACACACGAAATGGAGAAAGATTTTCTAAAGATAACAAAACCAAGATTCCAACATGAAAAAAGGCAAATCTGACTGCATAAAAAACATGAAAGCACTGTAAGACATTTTTTTTTAAAAAAAAGAAAGAAATACAAATTTGAAAAAGCGCAGTAGAGACTGGAAAAATATCTAAGATGCATACGACAGATAGGGGGCAATTTTCTTAATATACAAAGAACTTTTACAAATCAACAGCAAAAAGATAACATTTCCAAAATTGAGACAAGGACATGAATAGGCAGTTCACAGAAAAACATATAGATGAACAAAGAGCGTACAAAATAAGCTAAAGCTCTCTTGTAATTATAGAGACACAAGTTAAAATAATAATAAGACACTGTTCTGTACCTATCAGAATGTCAGAGAGGAAGATTGTTATTAGCAATGGTGTGGAAATTGGGTTAATACCAATTGTGTATTCTTTTGTTACACAATTGGTGAAAACATAAATTAGTGCAATCCTACAGAAGGTAATTTGGTAGTATTTGTCAAAACAAAATATGCACAGACCTTTTAACCCAGCATTTCTACATCTGAGAATCAAAACTCCATAAATAATCACACACATAAGGAAAGTTGTATGTAAAAAAGTATTCAATGTAACATTGTTTGTGTATTAGTTGCTAGGGCTGCCATAACATAATGCCATGCACTGGGTGGCTTAAACAACAGAAATTTATTTTCTCATAGTTCTGGAGGCTAAAGTTCCGAGATCAAGGTGCTGGCAGGTTGGGTTTCTTCAGAGGCCTCTCTCCTTGGCTTGCAGGTGGCCGCCTTCTCACTGTGTGCTCACGTGGTCTTTCCTTTGTGATGACCCCTAGTGTCTCTGTGTGTCCTAATCTCCTTTTCTTACAAGGGCACCAGTCAGCTTGGATTAGGGCCCACCTAATGCCCTCATTTTAACTTAATTACCCCTTTGAAGGCCCTTTCTCCAAATACAGTTGCATTCTGAGGAACTGGGGATGACTTCAACAAATGAACTTGGGATGAGTATAATTCGATCCATAATAGTTTGTAACAGAAAAGAAAGAACACCACAAATAATAGAATCTGGCTTTTATAGAACATTTATATAATGGAATAGTATGTTGCCATTAAGACAGCATGAGTTAGAACTATATGTATTATTAGGAAAAAACACCCCAAATGAACTGTTGAGTAAAAAGCAAATTCAGAGCAGTATGTATAATATTTACTTTGTGAGAGGAGAAAAGATACAAATATAGATAATATTTCTGGAATGATATATACGAAGGTGAAGTGTGAAGCATATCAGAAATATGGATATCAGAAAATGTCCTTCTGAACTGTTTGAAACTTTTCTCATTAACATGTATTATTAATTTTTTTTAAATTTGAAAACAACTTATCAATTGTTCACAATTATTCCCATCCCTATGTGCAAGCACCTTTGCAACGTGACCTCACAGCTCCTCCCATCACGAGGTGTCTGTCTCTCCATCCCTTGAATTTGAGCTGCCATGTCATTGCAGCTGACCAATATAGTACAGTGTTGTACTACTCTGAGATTTGGCAGTTTCACCCCTTCTCCCCAGTCAGCACGGCAGCTCTCCACAGACACACAAATGAGCCCCGTTGAGATTAGAAGAGCCACCTAGCTGAATCCAGCCCAAATTGCCAACTTAACGATTATGAGTTAAAAAGTGGTTTTTATTTTAAGCCCCCAAATTTTGGGGTTGCTTGCTATGCAATCACAGATAACAGATGCACTGTTTAATAACTATTAATACAATAGAATTAAAAACAAAAGCACAAAAAAGTTAATGGCTATCTTAATATTTTGAATCTTTATTTTTTAACAACAAGTTTACTAAGTTTAATACTCAGGCACTTGATAAATATTTGTTTTAAAAGCAAATAAATAAATAAATAGGATGAAAATTGGTAGCTTTGTCCTCAAAACATACATCCGCTGTCATGTAAACCAGATACCCTTTGGCTTGCAGATGTCATGTAAACCAGACAACCATGTGAGTCACACTCTTTTTTTTCAGTCATGGTGATAGCTATAGGTACCCATAACATTTTCATTATCCTTATAAGGTATTCTCTGAGATTGCAGAATCTATGTAGATTAGTAACATTTTTTTTTTCAAAACCACAAATCATAGAATAATCAAGGGGTGAAAGAGAGAAAATAATTTAGATATAAAGGTTAACTTCAAGATACTTAGAAGCAAGCAGGAATGTCTAAACAAACTCTAAAACTTATATGTGAATAGAGGGATACATAAGAATATATATAACTATGGATAACAAAATGAAAGTTTATGGAGTGATGTACATGAGGGTCCTGGTGGGAGAAGGGGGTCATCTGTGTGATTAGAGTGGCCACATGACCATTCGTTCTGACCAGCATGATGTTCTGCTTGGACCCCATCGTGTGCCCACGTTTACTGATATCTCCTCCCCTACCTCTTCACCCCCATTACAATCATATTCGCCCACACTTTCCGAGTCCCAGATTTCTTTATTGAAGCAATGCAAGCATTTCCATGTAGCAAACACATAGAGAATTCTCCCACAGGCAAAAAGATACTGGGGTGTGATTCATGAATTTTCAGGCTATTGTTTGTATTTCATTGAGCCCTCTGCCTGATTGCCCTGTTCTACTTCTAAGAGGTAGAGATTAGGACTGAGTTTGTGTTCTTGGCTGCCAAATAAATCATTCTCTCTTTTGTCCTTTTCATGAACCGTCACATTTTTTTTTTCCATGATGGTGGGTATTCTGGCCAAATACAGCATTCTGAAGAGATTATTGTTGATTGCAAGCACGGCATTTTGGGCTTGCCCTACAAAAAAGAAATGGCAAGAGGACTATGAAATTAGGTCTTGGTTAGGTCTTACGGCTGTTTACTGAAAAGCTTGATGGATGCCCTTTTGGAAAGTGGTTTCTTTCTAAAAAAAATTTGTGTCAGACCTGTCAGGTGATATTATTTAGCACCAATCCAGGTCAGAGGGCTGAGGTGGCCATCACTGGGATCTCAGAGCCCTGAGTTAAAGAGGTTGTGGGAACAATGAGCCAGCTGAGAAAGGATCTTATAGGAAGAATGTGAGACTTGTGTGCAGGATAAGTACACAGGAGGAGCTGACATTGTAATGTTTCCAACCCCTATCCAGAGTGTGTGAGCTTGTGCTGGGAAGAAGTTAAACTTCTAAAAATCTTACCATTTTTTTCTTCCTTTTCCTCACTCCCCATTTCCCACATATTTACGATGATAAAATAAAATAGATAACTTCAAGAAATCAATCTTAACATCTTACAGTGTTGAAATTAAAACAATCACTCTAAACTTCAAACACAAAAAATACAGTGCTGTATTCTCGAATAACTTCAGAGAATGCTCATCAAACTAGAATGTCCCCCAGGATATAATTTATTTATTCTTCTCTCAAAACTCCCTTTATATTGACTTATCTTCTTTTACATTTTTTTGACATGAACTTATTTGTTGTTTGCCACTAACGTCTTCCCACAGCCTTTTCAAGTATTCCCATCCAAGTCTACTTCTACAGACTCATTTTCTTAAAAGCTGTTCTATCCTTCCAGATGTAGATTATCAGAGACAGCACTTAGTACTTTTACACACAATGTGGAGAACTTTAGGTGGATGTCTTGAGCTCATTTTATAGAAGAGAGGTTTTATGAGGGATATTTGAAACATGGGGATCGTCTAGTCCAAACTTGCTGGTTTACAGCTTGAGAAAAATGGTACCTAGACACTTTAAGTGGCTTTTCCAAAGCCTCAAGTCAGATACTTAAAGACCTAAGGTGAAAACCCAGGTCTTCTTGGCTCCAGAATTTCCTGTCCAGGACGATTGGACCCTAATCCAGCAATGGACTGGTGTGTATTCATTCATTCATTCACTCACTCACTCACTCATTCATTCTTTCCTGATTGCCTACTATGTGCTACACACCCTCTTGAGTACAAGGAATAATATGGTGTGAAAACAGACATTCCTAATGAAAAAAAACAGAAGTTATTTATTAAGAGCAAACAAAGGAGTCGGCCACCATCACTTGTGTTTAGTAGAGACTTCAAAGCATGTAAGGGAGTGGGAAGCATTATAATGAAAAAAAGAGAAGGTTTCAGGTACGCTATGATAGAGGCTGTTGGCCTGAGGAAGCTGGAGGTGGGCTATCCAGGAATGGGGTACCCTATGTGATAGGTTTGGGGAGCGTATTTGCTTTCTCTGGTTGATCCTGAGTTGGAAGTGAGGACAAAAGCAGACAAGCTGGCAGTCACTGACCAAGCCCTGACAGTGCTGCTGACCATCCTGGACCAAAAGGTTACAGTTTTACTTTCTGAGTTGGTTGCTGCAGAGGTGGAGGGTCAGAGTTCTGTTGTCATATGTGGTCTGGCCATTGTGCACGTGTATGTTTAGTCCCCTTGGTGGGGAATCAGAGAAGCCGTGTCTCCTCTCATGTTGCTTACAATCGAGTGGAGAAGGCAGATGATGAATAATGGGTTAATCAGGCCTTAAAAAATGCTTACAAAGAAACATTCCTGCGTGCAGAAGGAGATTCCTGACAGGGGACCTGACATATTTGGAGAGTCAAGGAGTTTCCCTGAGCAACTGCGTACAAGCTGGGCTCCAGATATTAAGTAGAGGTTACTCGGAAGTAAAGAGTCAAAATGTTATCACTAATAGTATTTGTGAAGTTTTTCAACGCTCACTGTCAACACTAAACTATATTCTCACAAAAAGAGTATTAGCTGCTTTTTCCATCTCTGATCAGAATCAAACAACCGAACACTTTATGCTGGTTTTTGTCCCTCACACCATAGCAACAAAATCAGAGGGGCTCTCATTGTGAGAGCCCATTGTATCTTAAAACAAAAGGGAACCAGAAAGAACAGCATTTAACATGAAAATAGTATCCTGACCTCCTTGGACTAAATGTTGTTAATCAAGTTTAAATTTAGCTCCCACACAGTCTCAACAGAAAAGGAGACAGCCAGGCCCAGAAAGGAAAAACTTCGGAGCGTCTCTGAGGCAAGGAAAACAAGTGTCAAGTCTACTGGGGCGGCCTGTAAAAACAATTGGTGCTGATGAGAAGGCTGGGCCACCAGGAAGCTTATTAGCAATCAGATGTAGCCACAGGAGCTGTCTCCCTTGGGTCACAGCCAGTCCCCACAGAGCCTGTGACTCAGTGGCCGGCCTGCTGCAGCACTCAGGAGGCATGCCCTCCTGTTCAGGAGCCGCGCTTTGAGGGGCTTGAACAGGGAATGGGAGGGGGCAGGAATCCAGGAAACAACACAGGCGAAGTGAAGAAAAGCAAAGCCATTGTCCTTATCTACCCATTGATAACTAATAATGAGGGGTGGGGAGAGGCATCCCAGGGAAGGCACTGAAGTCAACAGGACTTAAAGTGAGGGCCAGAGCATTGGGGCTGCACTTTTATTCCAGTGTATAAATCCCAAAGCTGTTCCCTCGCTTTGGAAGTTGAAGGACTTCTTAATATCAACATGTTTTGTAGCCTTTTACATGAGTGGAGATGAATTTTATTATATATATATATATATATATATATATATATATAATATAAATAAATACATATGCATATATGTTATATAAATGTATATTTTCTTTGCTCAACAACAGATGCTCAACAACAGTATTTACTCACCAGTTGTTCAAGAACAGTGTTTCCAAAATGCTTTGGAAAACGGGGTATAAACAATTTATGATTATTGGCACAGTGCTCCCCCATCTCTTCCCCATCCCTGCAGGCCCCCAGACAGAAAACACTGTGCTACACAATTGAAAAGAGAGGAAAGGGGGAAATGAGCATTTATTGAGTACCAACTACATACCATTCTTGGATAAGACAGGCATTATTTATAATCCCTTTTTTATAGAATAGAAAACACCTAACTTGGAGAAATTAAGATAGCTGCCTCAGGTCACACTCTTGGTAAGTGAAAGCAAGGATTTTTTTTTTTTTTTTTTAATTACAGCCCTTTCCATCTCCCCACGTTCCTACTTGTTAAATCAATTAAACAAGGAGGCCATTAGACTGAGGTGATTCTAGTAAGCAAACCAAAACCTAAGCCTGTAAATGCCTCAAGGTTGAGAAATTGAAGCCTCAGGACAACCAATCGCAAACAGCCAACTAGTCTTTTCCAAATAAAGTAAGTGCTGAAGCTATCGCTGCCAGTCAAATGATTTTCTTGCTTTGTTTCCAACTCTTCTCTGTAACACTTTTTCTGCTAGCTCCTGTCGGTGTGGCACTCCTAACAATTTCTTGTTTGGTGCTGTCCAATTCAAAGAGATTTTTGCTCAGAGAAACTCTTCATTTTTTAACATACTCCAATCAGTCCACCTTCACTAGGGGCATATTAGAAGTGGTTGGCCACTTCTCACGCACATTTTTTAAGGAGTCTTGCATCTTGTACCTGGTGGCACTTTCAGTCCTTTATGTCATAGATGCTATTGATGGGATACCATCACTCCAATCACCGGTGAGTGACTGAAGAGGGATGGGGCTTCTTGGAAACAGAAGGTTCAGGACAGCTATGTGAGCGGTAGATTCAAGGAACTTTGATTAAAGAGGCACGTTAAATGTTAAAACCATAAGAAGTTTGGGATGAGGAATGAACACTTGGGCTATTATCCCCGTGCATTTTTAATTTATTTTCTGCCAGTATCTGATGATTATTGAGTGTTTTCACCTAGGGCACTAGTTTTCAAATTCCTCCAAGCCCCTTAAGAATTCTCTTGGAAAGCAATGGCCAATCTGAGGGGCCCATCTCGGGTCTGAGACCCCATCACAGCTTTCAACAAAGATGCTTCATGTCGGGCCATTTCTCACATTGGATTGCCTGGATGGATTTTGTTTGAAGAAAGTTGTCTCTGCCTTAAAAATAAAAAAATAAAAAGTTTACAGTTCTGACGAATGCCTTATGTGTTATGAATATCATAATGCACTCCTGAACACAGAGTAAATAGGAATATTTTAGGGCTGCAAATCAGAGAAAAGAATTAGATATCTCACCTGCATAATATTTAAATTTGTTTCAGGGGTTATGCTAGTGACCTTTTAAAGGAGTTTATAAAAATGCAGTGCTCTAAAGTGTGCTCTGCTATCAACTATATAATTTTAATACCTCTTCTTGACTTACGCTTTTTGGAAAAGATGTCTTATGTCTTTGCCAACATTCCAGCCTGATCCCTTT
Source organism: Rhinolophus hipposideros (assembly GCF_964194185.1). Classification (NCBI taxonomy): domain Eukaryota; kingdom Metazoa; phylum Chordata; class Mammalia; order Chiroptera; family Rhinolophidae; genus Rhinolophus; species Rhinolophus hipposideros. The sequence continues at coordinate 34,411,687 of NC_138049.1, read as the reverse complement.
CTGTGACCTTCTGGTGATGTAAGACCAGCCCTTTAAATGATGGGTTCATTAGGCTATTTGGGGTTGCAAGTAGAGCAAACACAAACCAAATTGACTTAAAAAATAAAGTAGCTCCATTTCTTTGATAACTCAGTTGTGCCCTTGTATCAACTTAGTTCTCACATCAGCTTTCCTGCTAATAATAAAATGTCTTCATATATTGTCTTGAGTCAATGTCTTGAGTCAATGATATATAGATATATAAAACATTTTTCCCCTTGATTTTTTAAGTTAACATTGTGCCTCGGAGATCATTCCTGCTTTTACATCTAATGCTGCCTCATTTCTTTTTTTTTTAATTTCTTCATGGTACTACAATGTATGTGTATACCTTCATTTATGTAAGCGGTCCCTTAATGATCAATATTTAGACCCTTTTTAATCTTTTGATATTGTAACACTGCTGCAATGAATATTCACATATATATGCAAGTATATCTCCGGGATAAATCGCTGGAAATACAATTGCTAAATGAAAGAGTACATATATTTTAAATGTTCTTCATATTTCATTGTAGAAAATTTCATGCATATACAAAAATAGGGAGATAAAATGTAGAGAATCTATCCATGCTGTAAATAATAATCAGCAATATTAAACTTTGTTTCAAATCGACTCCATCACTTTTTAAAACATAACCAAGTACCATGATCAAATCAACAATTATTTAATATCATCAAAAATCATTTAACATCATTCAAATTTCCCTGACTGTCTCATAATATTTTGTGCAGTTGGCTTGTTCAAATCAAGAATCAAACAAGGACTACACGCACATTTTGTTCCTACGTCTTTTAAGTTTCTTATAGTATATAAATTCCCCCTCCCTCCTTTTTAAGTTCTTTGAAGTTTTTATTTAAGAAACCAGACTGTAGAATCGTGCCCCTATTGTGTTGTCTAACATAGTCCATTGACTTCAGCATGTTAGCAAACTGGTAGTTAGATCTAGAGTCTTGATAAGGTTCTAGTTGTTGTGGTTGTTTTTGGCATGGATGGTCTATAGGTTGTGCTCTGTACTTCCTAGTACATCATCTCGGAGGCACATACTTTATGGTTATGTCTCTTTTTGTTATATCATTATAATTGATCAATTGATCAATAATTGATATTGTCAGATCCATCTATTATAAATTGTTCATCAATTTTCTACTTAGTAATTTTGGTAGCCATAGGTTATAATTGTCTAAGCCAATAATTTCTTTAGGAGTTGCAAAATGGTAATATTCTAGTTCCACCATTCTTTCTGCATTTATTAGTTGGAAATCTAAACAGAAGAATGTTCCCTTATTTGGTTACCCTGAGGCACAATTTATTCATGAAAAGTTATATAGATGTTTGATTCATTTCCATTCTTTCCCAATTATTAGAATAATGGGTTTGTTTCATAATATTGGTAATACTATTCTGAACATGTAATCCCTTGGCAGATAGACTATGTGATCTAAATACTATTTTTCTCTTAAAGAAACCAGGGCTTGCAAACATGGCTGGCTGATTCTAGGTCTTGGGCAGTGTGTACAAACTGAACCTGGAATGTGTCATATCAAAAAGCATGAAAGTTTTCTAAGACTACTGGAATTGTATCAAAGGGGACTTAGGAGCCAACTTGAAGAAAATCTTACTGGACAAAGATGGAGAAAAGTTTGAACATTAAAAAGAATAAAATGCAATGGATGGATATACAAACATTAAAATCACTGAGTTTATAAAGATATACTACTTTTAAAATCTCATTGGTTATATTTGGAGGATACACATTTTTTTAATATCCATTTACAGGCTTCCTAAAAAGGATGATAATTATAATTATTGTTATCATAAAAATCTCAGCAAAAGGCAAGCAAATTTGAATAGCCAAAGTAATATGAAGGTTAACTTAAGCAGAGTTTAAACCTTTCTCAGCAGCCTAGGTGAACAATATATATTCCAAAATCTAGACTTGTTATTCTATGATATGAATTCAGAAGTTGGCAAATAAGAGTTTCATTGCAACAAATAGATTAACATACACTATTGGTATCTGATAATATGCTATCATACCAGAGCAATAATAAATAAATAATAAATAAATTCCTGTAACTTGTTAAAATTCTTTTGTACCAGTAATATATATTTTTCTAATGTTTTTTAGACTGAGGGAGAGTTATGATTATCTTTGGCACTATCTAACAATGAAAAGGAATTATTCATGAAGTGTTGAGCTAGTTGAAAATATTTCAGCAGTTTTACTTTCTCTGAAGATTAATATAGAATGAACTAAAAGTTGGTGGGAAAATGTTCTACAATCTCTAAATTCCTTTCAAGCTTTAAATCTGTGATTCCCTAAGGATGAATATAATGACAATAGAATATTTGTGTTTCTACCAGTAGCTATAAAATGTTTATTGTGAATCATCTAGAAAGATGATTTTGAATAGCTTAAATAAAAGGGTTGTATGAGTATGTCTTTGTCTGTCTTTGACTAGGCTTCTGCAACGTTGTAGAGGGAAGTTAACCTGTACAAAACTGCAAATGACAGTACTGCAAATGTTTCTGTCCATAGCAATGCAAATGATTCCTGTTCAAGGCAATGCAAATGGATTTTTCTCAGTGACTCAGCTCAGACTGCCATAACAAAATAGCATAGACTGGTGGCTTTAAATGACAGAAATTTATTTTCTCACTGTTGTTGAGGATAGAAATCTGAGATCAGAATGCCAGCACGATCAGGTTTTAGTGAGACTCTCTTCCTGGTTTGCAGATGGCTGCCTTCTTACTGTGTCTTCACATGGTGAAGAGAGAATCTCCTGTGTCTTTTGCTCTTTTCTAAGGCCATCAGTTCTAGGGGATCGGGATTCTACTTTTAAGTGCGTATTTAACCTTAATCACCTCCTTGAAGACCCTATATGAGGGGTTAGGACTTTACCATACGAATTTGGGTGGGGGTGGGGTGAAGACACAATTCAGTCCATAGCACTCGGCTGAATAGTATTATGTCTGTATGTCAAATCGTCATATAAACCATTTGTAACATTTTACTGTTTCCCTCATTAATTAATAAGATGGACAAACTCTTTGACATGTGTTTTATTTATTTATTTATGTAAATTTTATAACTGGAAGTATGTACCTTTTAACCACCTTCATCCATTTCTCCCTATCCCCGCCCCCACCTCTGACAACTACCAATCTGTTATCTGTATCTATGAGATTATTTAATTTTGGTTTCTTTTTTCTGTTGTTTTTTTTTTTAGATTCCACATGTAAGTGAGGTGGTATGATAGTTATCTTTCTGTGTCTCACTTATTTTACTTAACATGAATATGTCATGTTTGACTTCTGCAATTACAAGAGGTGCTCAAAGTGGTTACCATCAGTGTCCATACACTTGTGACTATGAACTACTGCTTGAGCAATGCTGACCAAAATGTTCAACTTGTATACATTTTTTGGCATCCCCAGTATATATCACACCTTCTTTATCCGTTCATCTTCTGATGGGTATTTTGGTCATTTTTATGTCTCGACTACTGTAAATAATGCTGCAATGAACATGTGAGTGCAGATATCTTTTCAAGTTAATGTTTTTGTTTCCTTCAAATATACAACCAGAAATAGAATTGCTGGATTATATGGTAGCTCTATTTTTAACTTTTTAAGGAAACTCCATATTGTTTTCAATAGTGGCTGCATCAGTTTATACTCTCAGACATGTGTTTGTTTTATATTTCTGTGTGTCATAATTATATCCCTTTCATAATTTACCCTTTAAAAATATCAGACTCCATTCTTAAGTGGTAGTTCCTTAACTGAACTAAAAAGAGTGGCACATTTTAAGAAATGCTATTCCCAACAGTATGGAGGTATCTCAGGAATCTGAAAATGGAACTACCCTATGATCCAGTAATTCCACTCCTAGGCATCTACCCGGGGAAATCCAAAACTCCAATTCAAAAATCTGTATGCACTCCTCTGTTTATTGCAGCACTTTACACAATAGCCAAGATACGGAAACAACCGAAATGCCCATCGGTAGATGACTGGATTAAGAAGCTGTGGTACATTTATACAATGGAGTATTACGCAGCCATAAAGAAGAAAGAAATCTTATCATTTGCAGCAACATGGATGGATCTAGAGAACATTATGTTAAGTGAAATAAGTCAGAAAGAGAAAGACAAGTACCATATGATCTCACTTATATATGGAATCTAAAGAAAAGACTATGTGAATGAACTAATCAGAAACAGTTTTGGGGACACAAAGAAAAAACCGAGAGTTGTTAGATGGGTGGGGGGGCTGGGGATAAAGGGAAAGGTGAAGGGATTTGGAAGCAGCTGGTAACCACAAGATGGCCTCAGGGTTTTTTTGAAAATTAATTTGGGGAAGGTATTCAATAATGTTGTAAAGATTTTGTTGGGTATCCGATGGACATGCGTCCTATTTGGGAGACCACCTCAGGGATACTGTGGATACCTGATCATGGCATTGTACACCAGAAGCTAAACATTAATGAATGCCAACTATAATTTTATATATATATAATGTGATGGTTCAGTGTGAGGTCGGAGGGATAGTGGATGGGGGGAGGGGGGTTCACAGTGTGAGGGATATAAATGATGAACGTCTAAGTATTACCTTGTCTTGTACACCTGAAACTAATAAATAAAAAAATTAAAAAAAAAAAAATGCTATTCCCCAATTCATTTGAGGTCACTTTCCATGGTTGAGAAAACTGACCGTGGCTTTTTTCTATGGCTTATAGATCAATTATTAATTGAAAATCAGCTGTATAAAAACATGGAGAGGTAGAAGTCCTTAGGCCTCGGCTAAACTAGAGTCCTATAAATTATACCACTTGGTAACATTACTCAACCTCTTTGGCTTCAGTTCCTCCATCAATATGAGGAAGAGATTGGAATAAATGTTCTCTAATGTCCCTTTCAACATTTTAGAATGTGTCGGTTCCATGATTTGTGCGTATAAAGGGTGGCATGGTAGATACAAAACTTTCCCACTTATCTAGAAGAAAAATATTTTAGTAACGTATCCACATTTCAGTGATGTCTGCCTTCACCACGCCCTGCCAGGTAAGACTGGGTTTCTGAAGGTTTTTTTTCTCTTCTCTTCCCCCCATTCCTTTACACAGCTGCTTCCTGCCCTCCCCTCAAAAAGTCACTAACCCCCTTTGTGTTCAGGTTTCTGCATCTGTGAAATGTGAGGCTGAGTGCCATCTGCCTCCCAGGGGTATTCTGTGTCTGACTCCATTACAGAGCATTCACTATGCTAAGCATTATCTACAAGCTAAGTTTGGCATTTCCTTCCTTTCCTTTCTTGATCATAATTTGATCCTAACTTCCTTAGGAGTCTCTTGTCTTTACAATTTGTCAGTAGTTCTAATCCTGTTTTAACACAATTTAGAGCTATGGTGATGCTAATGATGTCATTGATAATGAGTTGAGAATTGGCAGAGTGCCTTTTTAAAATTGTTCTAATAGTGAAGAAAAGAGTCTAAAAACAAAAACAAAACAAAACAAAAATATCCCACAGTGGTAACACAGGAAAAAGGACCCATATAAATAAAAATAATTTACAAAAGACAGGGTTGCCAGATAAAATACAAGACACTCAGTTAGATTTGAATTTCAGATAAACAGAGAATAAATTTTTAGTGTAAATATGCCCCATGCAAGGGACATGTCCCATGTCCATACTAAAAAAAAAAACATTGTTGTTTATCTGAAATTAAAATGTAACCGGGTGTCCTCTATTTATATTTGTTAAATCTGGCAACTCTAGCAAGACATTAAATACCAAGCTTTCTGTCCAGCAACTTCTGCCTGAGATAAACTGAGTTGCCAGCCTGCGGCTGAGCTTTTTTTAGTTCTTCAAATGTTAAACAGAGAAATAACTCCAAAGTTGATAAGGGGAAGAGGTTGAAACTTCCCCATAGTTTTAACGTTAAAAAATATGTGAGAAAACAGTAGATACTGTCACACTTAACTTTTAGAGTCCATGAATATTTGGTTCTAGAAAAAAAAAGAGTTGGCAATTCCGTGAGAAGCTGCAGTTTTAGTATGTTTAATAGTGACGGGATAAGAATTTTAAAGGCTCTGTAAATTGTAGTATTTTACAAGTTCTGTTGACAGTATTGATAAACAATGGAAGGATGCAGGTATCTTTCTCAGAAAGTCTTTGATTTTAAAGCACTCAGTGTCATGGATAAAGCCATACTATAGTGGGTACTGTCTCTGTGGTCACTCCATCAAGGACCCTGCAATCATCACGCAGCAAAAGTTTCCAGCAGGTACAAGCCCAGGGTTGTGCACTGAGGCTACCCACACCGCCTCAGAGCACCATCGGTGACGTCTGTATTTTCTACAACCACTTCAGGGTTGAACTATGAGGGTGTTTAATTCATTGATCAGCGTGACAATTAGACAATCAACTCCTTACTGGTTTTGCAAAAACAAAAAGTACTTTTATCTTATGTCCTTCAGCAAATAAAATGATCAGGGAAAGAGGCAAAAAAAATCAAGAGATGTGACTTGCTCTCTCATTTAACCCATCACTACTCAAAATACGGTCTGCTGTCTAGTGCCAATTTGTGAACTCTTTGCAACCATTCAGTGCTAGGAAAACTACAGAAATTTAGGATAATCATTTAGAAATATTTATAATGATTCCACAGAGTAATATCAAGTGTGCTGAATCTAGTAAAAAAAAAAAAATCAGGGCTTGCATTTTTGTACGTCTTTTTATTATTTCTAGTTTTATTTTTCTAGTAATTTGTTTTTATTGTATTTCACAAAAGTATCAGTCATTAAAGGACTATTCCATTGTAAAAGGTGAAAAGCATACTAAGTTTGATGCTCTTACCAACAAATAATTCCTTAAATTAAAATCAGTAAATTTATCAATTTATAATAAATTGTAATTACAAACCATGCACTTTTCTAGATACTGATGATAAAGCGATGAATAACACAGACATAGTTCTGGGGATCTTGCCCTCACAGGTGACATTCTAGGGAAGAATACAGATAATAAAATCACAACAACATACGTAGAAAAATACACAGTGATATATAGCACACAGTAAGGGGCTCTAAGCTGATTGAGGATTCTGGGAAACATTCCCAAAGGACATTGCACAAGGTATACTAGCCTGAAATTCAGCGAAGACATCTGAGCTGGAGCTGGAGATACACTTGTAAATGTGAAACCATCATCTGAAGACATTAATTGAGGGCTCAGAAATAGATTAAATTGTCTGGATGAAAGATATCACATGAAAGGAGGGGAAAATTGAATCTTACAAGTCTAATTGCTGAAGATGAACCTGCAAAGGAGATCAAATAGAGTAGCAAAAAAAGTAAGAGGAATTAAGGAGAATGTGGAGTGTCTGAAGCCAAAGAGGATCTGGAGAAACGGAATTATAAGGAATGTTAAATGCTGTCAACAGGTCAAACAAAAACTGAAAAATATGAATTGGGTTCACCACACAAAAGTCATTATTTTTGACGGGAGAGGTCCCTGGCATCTGGTGGTAAAGATGGGGAAGTGCTTCAGAAGCCAAGTTGCAGGGAGAAGTAAGAAAACAAATACGGTGATTATAAGCAACTCCTTCTAGAAGTTTTGCTGTAGAATGAAGGACAACATAGGACTGTATTTAGAGGGAAGTATGGGGTAAAGGAAATTTGATCTTACTTTTAAGAAGGTGAGACAGCAAATATAAACGCTGACTGAGGAGATGTTACAGAAAGCAAAATTTTAGAGACAATATAGAGAGCAGGGGTTAATCAGTGTCAGTTTCCAAAAAAGACAGAAGGAGAGGGAATCTCTGTGACTCAACATTTAGCCTATTTATAATTACAACTGCCTGCTCTCCAGCAAATTCTAAACTCCTTGAGGACAAGGACCGCCTTTGTGTGGTTCATCACCCTCTACTTAGCTCTTGGGTTAATGCTCAGTAAATAACTGAAGAAAACCGGAAACAGTAGACGGTGTGTGTCTTTAGACATCTGAAGGGGGTACCTCCTCCACCTTGATGAGAAGACCTGAAGGAGGACGGTCAGGAGGGAGGGAAAAATGTGAGGAATTTTCCAATGGATATCTTTAATTTTTCTCTGTGAAATGAAAAGAGCAAAAAAATAAATAAATAAATAAATAAATAATGGGAGTTGATAGGGTAGAAGGCTTTAAGAGACTAATGACGTTTTGACACTACTTGTGAAACAAGATTCACAGAAGAGTAATAAATGGCAATCTGTGATGAAAACACAACTAAGTTGTATTGCATGTTCGTATATGGAACACACTTTTTGGAGTCAGAACTGCCAAGGAAGTCATGAAGGAGGAAAAACTTCTGGTTGGCTATGCAGGTTGTGTATAGGCCAAGAAGAAGGGACAGGAATACAAGATGGGAGAGCAGCATGGGCAGAGAGGTTCAAGGACAAAATTTGGCTTTTTCAACCTACAGGAAGAATAGCTAAATTGAGCTAAAGTCCTCTTCGGTATTGAAATGACAGAATTAGGGGTGAAGGACAGGGGCAAGGAAGGGTAATAGAGGTTTATGAGTATCACTGGCCATTTCATAAAATGCCCGTGTTGCCTAAATTAAAGTCTCCCAACCTCATGCTAAAACTCTTATTTTTCATGGTGTCATCTTTCTTCTTTCCTGCTGTCCACCACTCTCCTAATAACTCACATTTATTGAGGACTTTGGCTCACACATCTTTCTTATTCCAGGGCCTAACTTTGCCCTGGGGACTACTGTGCCCATGTAAAGGCCTTTGATCTCTTCACCTCCAGAAACTTTCACTTCCACTTCACTTCTCCAATCCATGTGATTGTTACACTTGTAGCTTTGCCAACTGAATTTTTAAATTTCAATATTCCATATTTTTAATGTTACCTTAATGCAAAAACAATGAACATAATTGATATCCAAGATAAACTTTCCCTTATCACATTACCTAATGAGTGCTTTAATTTGTTCTTGAAATTGTCTACTCCTTTCTTCATATTTATCCACGTTTACATATTTGCAATAATATTATCAATAGAGGTCTGCAAATTGTACTTTGTCACTTAGTATTATATCAGAAGACTTAAAAACATTTTTTCTAGCCTATTTTTTTCCTTTTATACGGTTGCTTTCTAATATATTTTCTTTGTAGGAATCAGTGTTAACAGCTTATTATTCATCTTTCCACTTTCTTTTTCATGCCTATATGAACATATGAACAAATATATATAGGTTTGAGGGATTTATTATTTTTATAAAATTGGGGTTATACTATATATATTTATCTTCAAGTTAATGACACATGTCTAGATGTCTCCCCTTGTCAATAAATATGAATTTACACCATTCTTTTAAATAGCTGCATAATATTCAAAAGGGTGGATATATCACAATTGATTCAATATTTACCTACTAAAGTATAATATATCTGAATTACTGCTTTTAAAAAAAATTTTTTTAGGTTTGATAAAAAAATAAAATAAATACCTTTAATTATATATACTTTTGTATTAGTGCTTTTATTTCTATAGGATATTTCAGACAATAAGATTTCTAGGTTAAACTATACATTTTAAATTTTAATGAGTATTTCCAAATTACGTATTTAAAAGTTTATTATTTTTCACATCCTGACTGGCAGCTAATTAGAATACATTTTCTCCTATATCTTTCTCAAACAATGGATATTATGTTCCTTTAACTTTTTTGCTCATCGTGTAGATAAAATGGCGTTTGTATCAATGAGCTATATTTAGCTCCATGTAATATGTAATCCAACTAAAAGGAGCTTAAGCACTAAAGGATTTATTACTTCACACAACACAGGCTCAGAGGAAGTGTGGTTCCAGGGTGTATTTAACAGCTCAAAGATGTCATCAAGGACTGGAGCCATGCTCAGAGTTTGGCAACATCTCTCCTCATGGCTTCATAATGGCTAGAGCCATTCTACAGAGCTCATGACTAAAAATGGACACTGGAGAAGAGGATCACTTCTCTCCCATATGGCTCTTTGTGTTAGTCTAGGAAGCCCCACAGGAGACTTCCTCTAGCTTATCATGGCCAGAGTTGAATCACATGCTCATACCTAAACTGATAAGGGGAATGAGACCACCATGATTGGCTTAGACCATACTCAAAGTACCACTCACAGACCATCAGCGTTAGCATCAACTGGAAACTTGCTAGAAATTCAAATTCTCAAGTCTCACCCAAAATCTAGCGAATAAGAAATTCCAGGAATGGAGACCAGCAATCCATGGTTTAATAAACCCTCCAGGTGATTCTGATACATACTAAAGTTCAAGAACGAATGACGTATACAATTGTGATTTGATCCCTAGGGCTGAAAAGGGATTCAACCTTGCTGACTACCTGAAAAACAACAACAAACAGTGCCTGAGCAAAATTTAGTCTCTGTTAAAGTTGAAAAAAGAACCAGAGAAGAAGCAAAAGGAGCAGAGAATAAGTAAGAAGTATATGGATGTTGAATAAACCCCCACAATGTCTCTCACAATATTCCATTGCTCTTTATTTTGGATTTTCTTGCATACTTTCACAACTTTTTTTACGTCCACCTATTTCACTTTAATGCTGCTGGTATAACAGATGTTCATTTACTTTGTTGGAACTTCAGTTTCCATGACCATTCTTTTTTGGTCCCCTATTCATCAATTTCTAACTAGGCTTTCTCCATTTTAATCACCTCAACTACTTTTACTAGTACCCCCAATCTCCAAACTATTCATCACCCTCCACCTACGTATTTTAAATTTTGCCTCAATCTGACAATTTGTCTTTTCTGCAACTATTGAGAACTGCTGAAGAAAATTGTTCAAGTGTAAAAGGTAAGAAATAGTATTATAATTTGTTTTGTTTCAAACTCATCTGTTACCTCAAATGCTGTTTGGGAAACTTCCCACCTTGGCTCTCTCTAATACCCCATCATGAGTATTGCAATTCTTCATTACTTTCATCTTAATTCCTGCCATACTACTGTTTTCTCTCTCTCAGAAAATCTCACCTCCTATTTCATACAGAAAATAGGCCATATTATATCATTCCACTTCCTCCTAGAAATTCATTTTCCCTGCCTTCAACCCTGCTTTATGTAAAAACACATATATGTACACATTTATCATGCCCTTGCAAACATATCTGCATCCCAACCTATCTTTACTTTATTCCTTTTCTCTGTGGAAGGGTTTCTTCTCCTGCCTTCCTAGCACTAATCCCTACATTTGTTTTTTGGTTAAACTATAACTGCCTGTATTAGTTTCCTATTGCTACTATAACAAATGACCACAAATTTAGGACCCTAAAACAACACAAATTTATTTTCTTACAGTTACGGAGGTAAAGGTTCCAAATCACTTTGACTAGGATAAAATCAAGGTGTTGGAAGGACTGGTTCTTCTGGATTCTCTGAGGGAAGAATCCATCTCCTTGCCTTTTTTAACTTGTAAAGACCACATGCATCCTTTGGTTCCTGGCTCCTTCCTCGCTTCAGTCCAACCTCTCCTTTCCATTTCCACATCTACAGTTCACTCTGAGCCTCCTACCTCTGTTTTATAAGGAGCCTTGTGATTATATTGGGCCAATCCAGAATCCAGGATAATCTCCTCTGTCTCAAGATCCCTAATCATATCTGCAAAGTCCCTTTTGCCATGTAAGTGACATGTTCACATTTTCCAGGGATTAGGACATGGATATCTTTGTAATTTTCTGTCTACCACACTGTCTCTTCTAGAATTTTTCTCCATTGAGTCTCTTCTGTTCTCTGTGTCCTCAATATTTCCCTCCCTGCTGGATCTGTCCTATCAGCCCGTGAACCTGCTTAAAGCTCTCTTATCTTAAAAAATATTCTCCAGTCCACAGTTTCCTCCACTTCTGCTTATTGCTTCCATTCCCTTTCCAAGTCAAACTCCTTGAAACTGGCATCCATGCCTTTGTCTCCACTTCTCCTCTGACTCATCCGCCAGTCTGTTACAATTTCTCTACCTGCCATTCCACCCAAATAGTTCTTCCTAAGGTTGGTTACAAATAACTTTATAATTGTTATATTCAAGTGACATTTTTTTCAGTTTGTATCTTATGTGAATTTTTTGTAACACTGGACATTACTGACTTCATTCCTGCCACTCTTCCCTGCCTTAGGGGCCGCAATAGTATTCTCTTGATTTTTGTTTCCCCTATAATCGCTTTCTTAATCTGTACTATAAACCCCTCCTTAATACTCTGCTCACACATTGGTGTTCCGTAGGTACTCTCATTGACCCTCTTTCCTTTTTACTATGTGATCAGTTGCATGGCCTTATTCACTGCCTAATTGTATCTATTGTCTATGAAAAGATGACCTCCAAATGTTTAACTTTTGAGGAATGTCTTTCCAACTGCCTTCTGGGAATCCACCTGTGTGGCCTAAAGGTGTCTTAAACCCAGCATGTCTAAAACTGAATAGCAAAGCTTCTTTTCACCTCCCTTAACTTCCTGGCACAGTTACTGGTACAGAAACAAGTACCAAATGGCCCCTACCTTAAAACACGGAGAGCCTCATCTACCTCAGAAATATGTTTTGCATCTCCAGCCTTTTCTCTCCATCTCCACTCCCTTGTCTGTCTTCATCACTTAGCTGCAACCGCTTCCTCTGGCTGCCCTAAGCCTGTGGCTCTGTCTTAACTTTGTTTCTAGCACTTATTACAATAGGCCTTATTTTGTATTTAAAGTCTTTTGCCCCATCTACACTATAAAGTCCTTGAGGTAAAGGATCCAGTTTTCTCACCTTTCTTGCACTTAATACAATGCCTAGCAGATCATAGTTGCTCAATAAATGTTTGTTTTTTCGAATGAACATCTTTTTGGCTCAAAAAGTACTGCCGAAGTGTCACTGAGTGACTTTCTGAACTCTTGCTAAATATGTGACACAGCTATGAGCCATCTTTTTTGCTGTTGGGAAAACTGAAGTTCTAAGAAGAGAAACATAGCAATCACTTGCAATTGTCCAGTCCTTTTCCTTTCAAAGCTCTTTTGTGTGTAAAAGAATTTTGTAACTAGTAAAGAACAATCTTTATGTAAATGGCTATCAGTATTATGTTATCCCCGAGTCATAGCTATAAAATAACTTGTGTTTTAAGCATCCCCATCACAAATGTGGGAACTGAGAGACATGGGGCATTAGTGAATGACCTAGGGCCTCCCAGGCATGTAAGACCAGGGCTCAGTTCTTCAGATGTAAGCAAACACTATGAGAACTTAGTGATTTTTTTTTTTGAATTGCCCATGGTTTTCCCTAGGTTCCCTACTAATGCCCAGAAGAGTACAAGAGGATAAATCAAATGACTTGGGGTTGAGGTCTGACTCCACCTCTGACTGACTCTGGGTTAATACCAAGTCCCGAAGTCATACTTGTTATGTTACTTCTTGGATCAAGTGAAACAATACATGCCTGAATTCTATGAGAACTCTGTGTGTGGTACCATTTCTAGTTTCTCCTTAGGCCTCCTAGATCACTTCTGACAACCACTGTGTCGCCAAACTGGAACGATTAATTACTGCAAGACACTACACGAGTTTCAAAATACATGTTAAATTAATTTTAAATATATATATATATACACACATAAATATACATATTTATGTACAATTCATTATATACATACATATGTATGTATATGTGTATATGTATATATATATAATATATGTAATATATATATAAAATGAATGTGGCTATAATAAATTAAAATAAAATAAAATAAAAGAGTGTTTGGTAGTAGAATAAAAATACACCAAAGGGACAATGATTCATCTCTTCTAAGTCTCCTAATACTAGTAGAAAAAGAACCCAATATTTTGGTAGCTTCCTTCCTTTTTTTAATCACTCCAAACATCACATAAATATGGAGATCTAAATACCTGGCTACAGAAGGCCATTAAAACTGATTCATATGCATTTGTACTTGCAGTTACATAGATCCAGGACCATCATTAGTCCTTTTCTAAAACAAGATCTGTACATCAGATTGCTGACATTGGACTGGTAGCTGGAGCCAATTTTGAATTTCATTTCATTTCGTACTATGATACTTAATTATGCCTTAATAATTTAACAGCATCAAGCTAATACTCTCTTGAAGCTTTGAAAAATCCCAGACACCACCGTCTTTAGGAAAACTCCTTTAACCAAGTGCATCATTTCTCATCCAGTCAGTGATGTTGAAAGTCTGGACCTAACTCAGACTCTCCACAGCTATCCACAGAGGAGACTGCATTGTGGATGTATTTTAAGCCAAACGCTTCTGGGTATATTTGGATAAAAACCCAAGGAACTTTTTCCAGAAGGTAGTTACACATCCTGCTCTCTTGTCTGCCAACGTGATCACACAAAACCCAGTGAGTTTCCAAAGCTGAAGGGCCAGCCACAACCTCTTGGTGAGGCCAAGAGTCCCGCTGCCCTGACACACCCTCAAACTCAAAAGCAAGTCCCAAGGCCACGCCTGCGTCCTTTCAGGATGAAAGCTTTATTTGTCTTTGGTTCCCCTGAGACCCCAAAGACAAGAGCTGCTTTGACAACCGCCCACTCTCCTAGGGGGTCACCTGTTGCTTTGACCAGGTCAAGGGAGGTCAGCTTCACAACAGGAATTTTTTAAAAAGAGGCAGGCATGGGTCTGTCCATAAAAGGATCTCTTTGAGGTTGGTAGGAAAAAATAAAAAAGCCTAGCATTTTGTGTTCCCAGTTAGACCCTCTGGAATGAGACTGCCTGAGAACAGGCTTATGAGCAGTTCTTATTGGAGGACGGCCAGCAGAGGCAAGCCCAGACGAGTTTCACAGGACCTCTTGCTGCCACTGTTCACCCAGAGACAGCCTAACTTGGTTGGAGTCAGGGTGGCCACCCCTGGCCCCACATTCCCACTCCCACCCAGGCATCTGCTGAGCAGCACAGGGCTTTACAGGAGCAGCGCCTCCTGGCAGGATCAACTAATTCAGGGTCAAGAACAGGAAATCTGACTTACGCAGAAAAGCAAGATGAAAAATTGACATTTGCTGACAACCATGTGGAACCTTCACTCTTCTTTGCCTCTTTTCCTTGTTCTGAAAATGTCGAGAAACCCCACCCCCATCCCACTACTCCTTTTCCCACACTGCACCTGTTTATTCCTTATCCCTGCTGACCAAGAATTCAGTCTCATTTTGATACCAGCTGCAGGCCCGTGTGCAGTTCCAGGGACGGGTGCTTCTTTCCCTTTGCCCTTTGCCTTCCCTCTGGAGACCTCGGGCATGTTCAAGTGAACAGCCCAGTGTGTTGGGCTTGCAAGCGTGGGAAATCAGGGGCAAGGGGCAGCTGTGGGCAGCGCTCAGATGGACTGTGGGAAGGAGCTGCCTCCGTTGCTGCAGGCTCACTCCTAAAGAAGAGAAAAGAAGCCGCCCATTCTCCTGCCTCCCCCATCCCATGACTCAAAGGGCCTCCCCACACAGAGGAGACCTGCCTTACAGCTCACTTGAACCTGAGTGCTTTCCTTCCTTCTCCTCTCCTTCCTCCCCCTCCACTACGACAACTGGGCATTCTAAAACACTGAATCTGAGAGAATCTGAGAGTTTGGAAACCACAAAAACAAGAAAATGAGAAATCAGAAGAAGCTTCAAGTCAGACACCCCGTCTTACTCCCAAACGGGCAAACTTTTCCTCCCCTCCCAATATTGCCTGAAGGAACAATTTTCTTGATCACACTGTCGGACATTTGTCAAGTTTCCACTTTTATTTAAAAACAAAAAAAATATGAATACCTCTAGAAAACTTGAATATGCCACAGGGTTTCATGCCTCAGTCTTTGGGCTTATGCTTTGTTTCTATATCCCCAGGGCAACAATGCTCTCTTGCTTTTCTCCGGACCCAACTCAAATATCTCTTTCCTGGTGATGCTCGCAGATATTCCCTCTATTCTCTGTCCATGCAATTACTACTTAGTTTTAATGAAGTTCTTTAACAACTACCAGTGAAAAGTGGATTTTAAGGCTCTTCTCCAGGCACTGCAACATGGAAACTTCACCAAATGCCCATTTGTGGGGTGGCTGGGGACACTGACCTAACAGTGCCGTGGGTTGAAGCTCACAGCTTGGCCTCCATTCAAGCAGTGCTATCACAAGCCCCTTCTTCACCTGGTCCCACCTGTAAGCTGCCAAGAGGCACAAAGGTGAGCTGTGTCAGTATCACAGGAAGTGTATTTGGGTCCATAACTTCCAGAGACAAAGCTATGTCAGAGAGTCCAGGAGGAAAATAAAAGAACTCCAATATCACCCACTAACACAGCCTTTTGTGCCACCAAGTCTTTATTAGATTTGCTGTGTGTTCTTTTGGAATCTGCACATGTTCTTATTGTTGTTTGTTTAAGCCTGAAGCGGTCTCGTCTCTCAGAGCTCACTCGCTCCTCAGAGGCTGATGGATGCCAGTTACTGTTTAGTTGCTGGTAGGATGCTATTTGAGAGAACCACATCTGAGGACGCTGGTGCTGGTAAAGCATCTTTTTAGTTGAATAATGCAAGACAGCACTTTTGGGGAGGTGGAAGGCATGCAGTCGTAGTTCAGAAGGAAGACAAAGAGGAAACAGACCGCTGACTCTGGTGGGAACCAGGGTGGTATGTGGTGTCCCTCACATAGAGACACAGATCCCAGCAAATTACCACAATGCCAAACAGAAGGGGCCGTGACAGACATCATGGAATCACAACCCTCCTTTGTCCAATAGTTAAGAGAAAAATCACAGTATACACTTTTTCATTTTCAGCCAAGAGAATTAAAAGACATGTTTAGTTTTCCCTTGAAATACGTTTCGAAAACTCCTCAGGTGAGGAGAAAGGCGATGCATATTTCCACAGGGCTGCAGCCACGATCTCAAGTGGTTGAGATATTTCCTTTCTGGACTTAATTATTTACATTGCACTTTTACTGGTGAATTCCCCTGACTGCTGGAAATCTCCAACTTGCTCATTCACCTCTCCCCTCTTTAAATTCCAGTTTCTTCTCAGCAAGCCCATCTCCACACAAGGGGCCTCTCGCAGCAGTTTAGAGCTTGCCAATTCTTGCTTCTGGGTGGTTGCTACAGGGATGGATCACAGCCCTCTCTTTGCTGATTCATTCGATCATATGTAGTTGCATGAGACCACCAAAGGAAGTGAGCACTTTTTGTGCATGATTTTGTGCAAATTTCCTTATCAGTTGCTTATTGTTTTAATGGAGAAAGAGGGAAGGAAGGGTTAGGCACACCTGAATGTTTCTGCGCTGCAAAGCTCCCAGATATTTTGCAAAGGCCCACTGCTGATGCCAAGGACCTTTTAGGCTAATGAATAAATTGTAAAGATCTCCTGAGCTTGGTCGAAGCCCCCCTTTCCCTCTTCTTCTCCCTGAGATACCTCTGTTCTGAACTTGAGATGAGGCTGGAGAGAGATCAGGAAGCTGTCAAGATTACTTAGACAAGATGCATACTGGGTGCTTAGGCTCTGCTATGGGAAACAATGTTGTTTCAAACTTACAAATAGAAAGCTTCTGAAGACTTTTTGTGACTGAAAGGATGTTAATGTCTTATAATAATGTGATGTAGATAATAATAGTAATGTAGCTACACCACAAGGCATTGCACTGTAAGAGAACAGGAGATTGGAGTTTCATGAAACTGGGCTATCATGGTGAAGTCACCAAGGGCTTGAAAGGGAGATAAGATTTGAGCTATACCTTGAAGGATAGGTAAGATTTCATAGCTGTATCATTATCTCAACTCAAACCTGAATTAAACAGAACAATTTGTGATTGTCCTGCTTCCTTGTGCCCCAGTCATGGAGTCATTTTCAGCTCATCACTGCCCTTCTCAAAGGCCAACACAGTTTTGTGTTCCTACGACTGCCATGTTGATTCAAGGTCTGGTTAACACTTCCCTAGAAGAGCCTGCAATAGTGTGCTGCCTGCTTCTCACTGCTAGGCAGGGGGATGGGGATGGGGCCTGCCTCCCCACTCACTGCTGGGTTCCAACCATGTGAAGAATGCCTGCCAAGGTCAACAAATATGAAGGTTATGTGATGTGCCAGGCATGTCGGATATGAAAACATGCTAGGAGCTGTCACGTGATCTTTACCTGAATGAGTGATGGAAATAGTAGCAGCAGGATAGGTTATTGACCCTTAAGTTGGTGTTTTGGGCCTCAGAAGTATGCAGAGCTGAAAAAGACACGGTTTACATCTTTCTATCATTGCACTATTCTTGTGAGCCCCACAATGAAACAATGGTACAAGGACTCTAGAAGCCGAATGAGCAACACACAATAACTGGACTAGTTGTTCTGAAGAGAGGTGCCACTCACAACTCAGGAGTCCATTCCAGAAATTTGGAACTTGAACATGATCAGGATTTAAACAGATAGAAAGAAGTAGAAAAGATATTTTAAGGAAGATAATAACATATTTATTCCAGCATTTCTCAAAATGATGTCAATAATTGTGGCATTAAAAGAGAGTAGAAGTGTTCAAGGGAGTAAACACAAAACAAACCAATATCTTCCCCACAGGATCCCTTAGACATAGTAAGTGATAATGTGTCCTCTGGGTCAGGCTTCAGGGCTAGTTGATGCAATGACTCAACAATACTGTGTAAGACCCAGGTTCCTTCAACATCCCTACTCTGGTATTCACAGCACTGAGGCTAACTTTCCTCAAGATCATGAGTTGGCCCTCAGCAGCGACTGGGGCCAATCCTTCCCTGTTCACACGCAGCAGGACAAAGATATCTGGTTCTCTTTCCCAGAAAGTTCAGGTATCTCTCATCTTGTGTCTCACTGGTCCAAATGGGACTGTCCTCAGATTGAGCCCCAGCAAGGGGCTGGGTAACTAGAATTAACTACACAATGTGCACTGAACACACATTGGAAACATGGACCTTCATTCATTCACTTTTTCAATCTTTCATCTCTCCTGCCAAAATGTATTTACTGAGCACCAACTATGCCCCCAGGTTATCAGTCCCTTCCCTTAGGAGGCTCACCAACTGGTGAGAGAGAAAGAGAACATTGCATTGTAATTAGTGTATGGAGGGCATTGTGGGTCCACATGAGAAGGCCTAATGAAGACTTCAAGGGATGGGTACCTGGCTCTGCTTGGAAGAGAGGGGCAAATGGGAGAGTCTTCCAAGTAGAAGTTGTATTTTGGCAGTTTGGGGAAGCACACAGTTCAATGAAAGAAGGTAAAAACAAAAAGAAGACATTGTGAAGGACCACTATAGGAAAAGGAGTAAACATGAGAGAAACGTATTGCTGACGATATCAAAAGGAAAGACTGTTTCGAGAAAGAGTGTAGTGTCTAGTACCACAGAAAGGTAAATAAGAAGAACAGTAGTGACAATTTATGAAATGTCTAGCACGGTAAATTTTAAACCTCCTAACGGGTGAGAAGGACCCAGAGCTCCAGGGCAGGGTAACTAGTAAAAGACTAATGGACTGCATGCTTGTGTTCCCCCCAATTCGTATGTCGAAATCACTTTGGGAGGTGATGATATTTGGAGATGGGTGTCTTTGGGAAGTAGTTCATGAGGGAGGAGCCTTCCTGAAGAGACTAATACCTTTATAAGAAGAGACATGAGAGAGCTTGTTCTTTCTCTCTGCTCTCAGCCATGTGAAGACACAGCAAGAAGATGACCACCTGCAAACTAGTCAGAGGACTTTCAACAGAAGTCCACCCTGCTGGCACCCTGATCTCGGACTTTCCAGCCTCCACGCTTTGAGAAGTAAATTTCTATTGTGTGAGCCACCCAGTCTATGGTATCTTGTTATAGCAGCTTGAAATGACTAAGATTTGAACACAGGGAAGACTTGCTCCAAAACACACAGTTTTTCAACATATTACTCTATCTTCCAGTGAAAATGATGAATGGATTTTGAAAATAGGAAATGCAGTGTCAACAAAGAAGGAGGTAAAAGGCAGAGTGAGTGGTCAGGTGGGGAAGACATAACTGCAGACACCTGGGATGAGGAACTATTAATAGAAGCATGATGAAGAGAGTGAAACATGGCTCAATAACATCAGCTACATTGCCATTCCATCTTTCACTAATGTCTGTAAAATTTCATTAGCAGCTGTTTCTGGGGGTCTTTTTTTATTTTCGGATGCAAGTGTCGCATTTTTTCCTGTGACTCGTCAGCTAACCCTAGGCTTGCTTATTGGTGCTTATTTCTTCTTTAACTACATCCTCTTTGGACAGTCCATCTTTCTCCAACTATAAGCACCCACACATTCACACACCTACAGGTCATGCCTTTTGCTCCATATCGCTTCATTCTGTGGACTTTCTGAGACTGAGTAAACAACCTAGCAGGAAACATTAGTCACTGAGCTCAGAATCTGTGGCTTTTAGTCCAGTGGGTTCTAATTCTGGCTGCACATTTGAATCAACAAAGAGCCATTTAAAAAATTCAAATTCTTTTTCCCACCTCAGACCTCCCGAATGGGAACCTCTAGATATGGAGTCCAGATATTCCTATTTTTAAAAGTTGCCCAGGTAAACTCCAGTAATAAGCTTAGCACATATCCAGGACCAGCTATTGGGAGCCATAGCTCTAGCATCTACGTTACTCAGTTATTTAGACTCTGCTGTTTCCTGGGCTTTGAGAGCAAAGCAGAATCACCCTTGACCATAGATATTTTATTCCTGTGTCTCTCTTGCTTACAGAGTTCCTCCCGTGGCTTGAGAACATTGTGGGAAATTATCCTAGGTTGACCTTGCAATTTTAAAATCATATAATTATATCCTATCTATCTCCTACACTTCCCTTATCTAGAGCCCAAATCTCTTCTCACTAAACTGTTCATGTCTTGCCTTAATCCAGAACGAAGCACTATTCTGTTCTGGTCTATCCTTATAGTCATTTAAAACCCAAACCAGCTATCTTTGCCTTTATTCACTTAGTCTTTACCATCCTTCTTGCATTCCAAATTCGCATTCTTGATCCATGGGTTGTCATGGCCCACTCTTTGTCTTGAAATTCATCTTTTCTTCCTCTCTGTACATGGCTTATACCATCCTTACCAGGGATACAGGCTGGGGCCTACAGGGCATGGGTATCGCAGTGAACACAGGGATGGTAGAAATATGGTAGGTGAGGATGGGAAGCAGAATCACTACATGATCCTGGGGAGCTTAGAACTTTAAATTACTTTCTAATGAGAGTTCTTAGTTCATGAAAATGATGCTTCAAGTGTGAAGATTTGGGTCCCCCCTTGCAGATCTCTAGAGTGGAGGAGGCAGAGCCTGGGGAAGTTTCCTAAAGATGTAGGGGCAGCTGAACTGGAACCTTGGAAGCCTCATGGTGATTCGTGTTCCTGGGGAATGGAAGCTGGAGTGAATTCTATGCCTTCTGGGCCTCTAAGAGGGATCTGTGAAAGAACTAGAACTGGGAGTGCTGACGAATGAGGGAACTGGCGTTGTGAGAGAGGACCTGTGCTGATAGAAGTCAGGAATCCAAGTAAAATTTTAGAGGCCAGTGGCACTTCTACAAAACTCAAATTCAAATTCCTTATGAATGTGGTACTGGATGAGTATAGCATTTGCGTAGCTATGGTTTGTTGAGGGGGTAAGATGGTGGGAAGGACCAGGACCAGACAGAAGCAAGGGAAGGGACTAAAGGGCACATGGTGAACATCCTCGGGAAGAGCCTGCAGACCATGGGAGGAGGAGCCAAGAAGACCCCAAGGTCTCTGAGGGTCTGCAGTTCTTGAAGTACTTGCTAGTTTGTGCTCAGTACTTGTGAAAGCAATGGTCGATTAGACCTTGCTCAGTTACCCTACTACTAACTCCCAATAGAGAATTACTCTTTCAACAGTTGTGGTCTCTGTCTGCCTTTTTTTATAGGAGAATCTTACACAAGCCCTTCTGGGTATGAAATTCATAGGACATTTGCCTTTTCCATGTTTGCATTTTATGTATTATCGCTTTACGGAATCTCCTTGGTGATCACTGCACAACAGATACCATTTTAGCTTCATTTTCACATCTTCTGGAATTATTTTTTTCTCTTCTTGATGCAATATAACATTAATCTCAATGTACAAGATATGTAGTGCCATCCCACCAAAAGAATTATAATGGAAAGTAATGGTATTTACCTGATAATGCAAAATGATTATCATGTGCTACATCAGAATTTATGCACAAATAAAATGTCTTTAAAAATGTGTTCATTATGACCAACAAACTTATGAAAAAATGCTCAACATAACTAATCATTGGAGAAATGCATATAAAAACCACAAGGAGATACAACCACACCCATCAGAATGACAACCATCAATAAATCAACAAAAAACAAGTGTTAGGGAGGATGTAGAGAAAAGGGAACCCTCGTACAGTGTTGGTGGAATTGCAGATTGGTGCAGCCACTATGAAAAACAGTACGGAAATACCTCAAAAAATTGAAAATGGAACTACTTTATGATCCAGCAATTCCACTCCTAGGTATCTATCCAAAGAAAGCCAAAATACTAATTTGCAAATATATATGCATTCCTGTGTTTATTGCAGCACTATTCACAATAGTTAAGATATGGAAACAACTAAAATGCCCATTGATAAACAATTGGATAAAGAAACTGTGGTATATTTATACAATGGAGTATACACTCAGCCATAAAAATAATGACATGGATGGACCTTGAGAATATTACACCAAGTGAAATAAGTCAGACTAAGAAAGACATGTGCCATATTGTCTCACTTATATGTGGAATCTAAAGAACAGGATAAATGAGATAAAAAAAAACAGAAATAGACTCAGAGACATAGAAGAAAACAAAAGCTGTTGGTTGCTAGATGGGAGGAGGGAAGGTGAAGGGATTAGAGAGAACAAATTAGTGGACACAATATAGTCATGGGGATATGAAATACAGTATAGGGAATATAATCAACAATGTTGTAAAGATTATGTAAGGTGCCAGATGGGCACTGGACTTATCAAGGAGATCACTTCATAGACTATGTAGATGAATGACCAATGAGCTGTACAACTGAAGCTGAAGTAGAATAATATTGTATGTAAACTACAACTAATATATATTAATTTTATATATAATATAAATAATATTTTTAGTCATGGGACAGGGAGTATAGCACAAGGAAGAGAGTCAAGGGTATTATAACAGTTATATAAGATGTCAGAGGGGTAGTAGCTTGGGGGAGAGGGGTTATCATTTTATGAGGGGTATAAATGTCTAATTATTATGTTGCTTTGTACACCTGAAATTAATAAAAAAAAAATGTGTTCACAAACTCATGGGACCAGACTGTGGAAATGATGCTTGGTTTCAGCACATCAGTAGTCCTAAGATCAAATAAAATGTGGCTGAAATTTTTAAAAATTAAACATCTAAAATGAAAATGCATCCTTTTTCTCTTTTAAGAAAATGTTTTGTTTAATTCATTCAAATGAGACAGGGAATTCCTATACCCAACCACCACAAGGCTCCTAATTTGTTAAAGATGTTTTCTTTTATGATGGGGAATCATCAGATCCAAGAAGTCAAAGCTAACCTAGGGTCTATTACAAAAATAAGGATTGCCCAATGACCTCCCCACTTTCTCTCCTTTTGGTTTCTCTATGCATGAATTCTTCAGGGAGGAACATTGCACTGATGCTCTCAGATCTCTTGATATTATGGAATACGGGACCAAACCTCAGAATTAAAGTGTTCTCCAGTCCATAATGATTTTCCACTTGGTATCTTAAAACCTTAGATCAAACCAGTGGTTCTTTTGCATTTAATAAAGGATGAAAGAGTCTTAATAGTTTGCAATTTACTAGCAGAATTTAATTTTTACAAAAGATTTTCTTTAAAAACTATGTCAGAAGTTAGTCATTTTCAATTAAGGAAAAAAATAGATTCAACACAGCTTTGCACACATTCAGCAATTTGGGCAGCTCAGTTGTGCAAACACCATGTAAATCCATGCAGCTGAAGATGAAACATTTATGGCATTCTCGGACTCAGTGGTAAAGTCAAGGTTATCATTATCACAGACACAATTTTTGAAGGGAAATATCTGTGGACATAAAATAAATTTCATAACATTCAGCAGCCCCATCACCACTACCAGCAAGCCAACTTCTAACAGCCTTACAAGTGGATGTTAGTAACCCTGTACCTATAGTAAGGAACCCACACTAGTGAATAATGATAGTAAATGTTTTGCTCAACCATGTATTCCATAACTTGAAAATAGGTATTTAAAATCAGATGATTAAATCATATAACTAACTGGTATAATCAGTAGATGGTCTTAGCATAATCAGTGAACGGTTCAATTACTACTGGTCCAATTTCATTTGGTGTTTAAAAATATAAGATTTTAAAAATAACAAGTATTATGTTTTAGGCTCCATGTAAAAAAATAGGACATGAGAAGAAGATATAATACATCCACGTTATTAGAAATATCCATCAATAGGGCAAACCTTCATTTGTTGATTCCTCTGTGCCAACAGGAAAGCTTTAGGTTGAAAGAACTGGCTCTTGCTAATTATCATTTGCTTCAGTTTCTTGCAGATGTTTTCCAGTGTTGACATAGAATTATGCCCATTTGTTTCGGGGGCTACAGTACATTGATATTTGGGGGACATATTTAACAGCTATGACTATTCCACTCCTTACATGGTCATGGTGATTTCCCCTTCTTCAATACTCTTACTCTCTTCTCATTACATTTCCATGAGATAAGCACCAATGTATATGACAGTATACTCTCCCCTAGCATGTTGGTAATTGAGAACAACAAAAGATGTTATGAAACCGTTACATTATGAAACCGTTACAAAAGGAGTATAAGTTCAGTCCTACTGGGTTATTAAGAACACACCCAGCACTAATAAAAATGCTGATGAATGGGTAAGACAGTGCTCTGTCTTTACGTAGCTCACCAAGTGAAAATCGCTGATTCTTATACAATGGGGTGAGAAATTCTAAAATAGGTATAAGGTCCTAGTTTTACAAGAAAACAATGAGAAGTACTATTTATTCCATCTGGCAAGGGCAATAAAGGTATTTGGATACACAAAGGAGGGGACATCTCCTAGCATGTCAAGATTGAAAGAAAGATCAGCTAGTCCAGGGGTTCCCATGAACCCAATCTCATAGAACCAATAAGTTAAAAAAAAATAGCAGGAGACATACATCAGGTTGTCCATGTTTATTTTGCCAAGAGTGGACATTAAGACAAATAATCAGGCAATTGGCTAGGATCTATTGTTACCATCTGGTTTCATTATCTATTGCTACATAACAAGCTATACCAAAACTGAATGTCTCACAACAACAGCAATTTATTATTTCTCACAAATTATAGGTTGGCAGAGAATTCGTGGTGTCATTTGGTTACACCTAGCTCACATGGTGTCAGCTAGTATGGTTGAAAGATCAAAAGGAGCCTCACTCAGGTCAGCTTGGCATTTAGCTGGGCTGGCAGCTTAGGCCATTGCTTCTTCTCCACATGGATGTCTCCACATGGCTACTTGGAATTCCTCACCAGATGGTAGCTGGTTCCAAGAGCAAATATTCTATGAAATGGAACGGAAGCTGCAGGGCTCTTAAATCCTAATCTTAAAAGTTAAACAGCATCACTGTGGCGCTGTTCTGTTACTGAGTATAGGCCATAGGGCCAGCCCAGATTCAAGGGGAGGGAAAATATATCCTGCCTTTTAATGGCAGAATGGCATAGTCACATTGCAAAAGGTCATGTGGGATGGGCTATGTTGTTGTGGCCATGTTTGGAAACACTATCTGCCATCCCTTGTTTCAAAAAAGACAGGATATTTTAACACGGATATATTTAGAAGGACATAATCTCAGACTAAAGGATGATCATTTAAATTGAATAACTCTAGCTTAATGAAAAACTCTATGATGTTTATATTTTTCTCTATTCACTAAATACCAGACATAGCTTTATCAAGGACTAGCACTGGTTCAAAGACCAGACAAGGTTTGGGCATCAATTATTTAAGCCAGCATCTTTCACATCTACTGAATGACTCACAAGAAATACATCTTCACAACCTCACGAGCACATACATAGACACAGAACACATCCAATGTTTCACAGACATTGCACTTCAAAATAATTTCTCTTCTGCTTTTTCCATTTCATTTTAAACACAATGTTGTTAATATCTCACTAAATTAATTTTACAATGTACTGATTTGGACATATCCATAGTTTGAAAAAAAAACACAGTTCTAAACCATTCCCTCCATATTCCCTCTCTACTGAACACCTTAAAATGATGATGAGACTGTCTATTAAGACAGTCCTTATTTGTTTAAGCAGTTCTTTTGGTTAGAAAATTATCCTTTTAAGCTTAGTGAAATTTGCTTCTTTATGGGTTTGACACATTCATCTTTGGGCCGAAGTTGAGAGATCTGCCAGTATTTGGTGATAGCTATCATACCCTCAATTCAGCTTGTCCTTGAACTAATCACTCCCTGTTCCTTCATCTGATCTTCAGAGAACAGCATCCTAAATTCCATAGGGAAGTGGATAAGAGAGGTCAGTCTGCCTCTCTTTTACTAATTGTGTGGTTTTCCTTAAGGTACTCAACTGCCCTGAGGCTTGGTCTTCTCATGTGTAAATGGGAGGATAATTACAACGCCTACATCCTAAGTGATTAGGAAGGTTAAATGAGAGACCGTAAGCAAGTGCTTAGAATGATATCTGGCTTGTATTAAACGTTAAATAATTATTAGATGTTATTTTTATACATATCACTCTTTAGTTTGTTTATATTCCATTTAAGGTGCGGCACTCAAAATAAAATGCCATGTACTGTGCATTTACATGATATGTATTATTTTGTACATACAAAATTTATAATCTATGTATATAGTGCAAAAAAATGTATACACATTTTAAGAAAGGAAAACACTATTAAAATTGTAATACTCAATATATACCAATAACAAAAGATGGACAATTATGTCATGTGTACATTTTTGTTTTTAGCATCCCCGGTATATACAGCATTTAATGCTTCCAGTGTAAGCTAAGTGCAGTACGGAAAGCGAGTATCACTTTTCTGGATGAGCAAACTATTCTTCTCTTAGAGCAGATGAAGGTGTCATAACTTTTATGGCACGTTTTTTTATTTTCACTCAAATTGAACAAACTGGTTTCTAAAATTCCTTGTCTTTCAGATACATTTCTGTTAAGTCAAGTCTCCATCCTCCTGTATTTGAGCATTTGTCTTTTGGGCCCTTTGCATTGTTACCTTGTTAGATTCAGACGACCGCTAAAATCTGTTAAATAATATTATATTCTTATGCTGCTGTCCAGTGAATTACAAAACTTTTTATCTCCCTGTCATCTGTAGAAACAATGAGTTTATCCTCAAGGGTAGGGAAAATACATATCTCCATCTAAGACATAGCTAAATATGTACAGAGGAACAGGATCCAGCCAGAGCCTTGACAACATAGCACCAGAAACACCCATCAAAACAGCAAATGGTCCATCAGATTTCTTTATATCCATTATTTTGACCAGTTGCTGCCATCTAAATGGCCTGATGACCAAACCACATCTCTCTCTCTCATTTTATAGTCTTTAATGAAAGATCTTGTC
This sequence comes from Rhinolophus hipposideros, assembly GCF_964194185.1. Classification (NCBI taxonomy): domain Eukaryota; kingdom Metazoa; phylum Chordata; class Mammalia; order Chiroptera; family Rhinolophidae; genus Rhinolophus; species Rhinolophus hipposideros. Next base: position 34,384,005 of record NC_138049.1, on the reverse strand, counting down.
ATATGGATTTTTCAGAGCTCATTTATACTATATCTTCCACATTTCCCTGGAATATCAGTCTGGTAATAACCCCATCAACAAAAGAAATAGAAACATCTATGGTATAGTTAGAAGATGTGATTCTGTCATTTCCTGGCTTAAAACTTTGGATGAAGTCCAATCCAATGCCATGGTTCAGGGACTATTCATCGATCACCTAACACATATCTAAATACCAACTTTATACCTCCACTTTTGTGTTTAATAGGCATCTCAATATTTATATCTTTGTATTGTTTAGGTGAATTCTAGCACTGTATTCACTACATTACTTCTGGGAGGAGGAAGAAGAGGGAGAGAGGAGAAGAAAAAACAAACTCAAAATACCAGCAGCTTAATGCAGTAGAATTTTATGGCTGGTCCATGTAACTGTTTAACGCAGGTGTTACTGGCTTATTGGGGGAGCTTTCTTCCATGTGGTGATTCTGGAAACCAAGATCATTATTGTTTGTGGCTCACCATTCCGTGGGGCATTCGTGTGCTCTGCATCCAGCTGAGGAAATGGGAAGAGAGCATGGGGAAGGCACATCTATTCTTTAAAAGCCATCTTCAATGAGAGATTCACATCATTTCTACTAACACTGTATTGGGGAAACTGGCCACACAGTTATACACAGGTACAAAGGGGATTGTGAAAGGTGAGCTCTGGCTGGGCAGCTGCTTTCCTGATACGACTCTATTCAATGGAAGGAGTACAGATTTGGTGGACAGTGAGCTGTCTCTGCTACAATGTTAAAATAGACTCTTAACTGCGCCCCTCAAACCTGATCTTTCTCTATTGTTTCCCTTCTCAGTAAATACTACCTCTGTTTCACCCATTTGCTCTGGCAAAACCCTTTAGCAACATCCTTGACTCCATTCTCTCTCTCACTCTGCAGATCAAATCTATCACTGAATCTTGCTGTCTGTACCATCAAGACATATCCACTAAGCATTTTTCACTCTCTCTCGTGTTAAACTCCTATTTTGAGCCTCTACTATTTCAACAATTTCTCATACAGTTGCTTCCTAACAGATCTTTCTGCACACAGCACCCAGAGGGAGACTTTGAAAATGAGTCAGATCATGTTACTGCCCCAGACCTCTAATGGCTTCCCATCTCACTTGGAATAGGATTTGCAGCCCTCATCTCTGGCTACAGGCCCTACGTGACCCCTTCACCTGCCTAGGACTCCATGACCTCCTCTACTACCCTCTCCCCAGTCCCCAAAGCTTCCCTGTCTCTTTGCAATTCCTGGCACTACAGGTCTGCTGCCACTTTAGAGCTTTGCCTTCCCTTTTCCCTCTTCCTGCAATCTCCATTTGGTTCACTCCCCTGCTTCCTTCAGTCTCTGCTCAAATGGCACCTTATCACAGAGGCCTTCCCTGACCACTCCATTTAAGTAGCACCACCTGCCATTTCCTATGCTAGTGTCCTAATTTATTACTTTATCTTCCCCCTTTTTATAGACTTCATTTTTTTTACAGCAATTTTAGGTTCATAGTAAAATTGAGCAGAAAGTACAGAGAGTTCCAATGTATCCACTGCTTGCCCCCACACAGACAAAGCTTCTCCACTAAGAACATCTGACACCACAAGGGTAAGTTTGTTATAATGGGTGAACTTACACCAACACATTATTATCACCAAAAGTCCATAGTTTACTGGTGTTCACTCTTGGTGGACATTCTATGGATTTCAATAAATGTATATAATGTTATATATAGGTATTACATATATAAATGGTATAATATATATAAAAATGTATATAACATATATGTACCCACCATTATAATGTATAAATTATCATACCGAGTATTTTTACTGCCCTAAAAATGCTCCATCTGTTCATCCCTTCCCCCACACCAGTCCTTTGCAATCACTATTTTTTTCACTGTCTGCATAGTTTTGCCTTTTCCAGAATGTCATATGTTGGAATCATCCAGTATGCAGCATTTCAGATAGACTTCTTTCACTTAGTAATATGCATTTAAGATTCCTACATGTCTTGTAATGGCTTGATAGCCCATTTCTTTTCAGCACTGAATAATATTCCATTTTTGATGTACCACAATTTAGTTATCCATTCTCTTACTGAAGGACACCTTGGTTGCTTCCAAGTTTTGACAATTACGAACAAAGTTTCTACAGAAATCCAGGTATAGTTTTCTGTGTAGACATAAGTTTTTAACTCCTTTGGGCAAATATTAAAGAGCACAATTGTTGGACTGCATGATGAGAGTGTGTTTAGTTGTGTAAGAAACTGACAAACTGCCTTCCAAAGTGGCAGTATCATTTTGCCCTTTCAGCAGCCATCAATGAGAGTTCCTGTTGCTCCCCATCCTCATTTAGTGGCCAACATTTGGTGTTTTCAGTTGTCTAGATTTTGGCCATTCTAACAGGAGTGTAGTAGTGTCTCATTTTTAATTTGTTTTTTCTCTGATGACATATGATGTGGAGTACTTTCTTCATATGTTTACTTGCCATCTGTATATCTTCTTCAGTGAAGTGTCTGTTCAGGCCAATTGCTCATTTTTAAATTGGAGTTTTGTTTTCTTATTGTTGAGTTTTAAGGGTTCTTTGCATATTTTTGGTGAATAGTCCTTTATCAGATATGTCCTTTGTAAATATTTTCTTTTAGTCTGTGGCTTATCTTCTCATTCTCTTGACTGTGTCTTTCACAGTGCAGAAAATTTTAATTTCAATGAAGTCCAGCTTATCATTTATTTCTTTCATAGATAATGACTTTGTTGTTGTATCTAAAAATTCAGCATGCCAAGGTCATCTAGATTTTCTCCTATCTTCTAGGAGTTTTACAGTTTTGTGTTTTCATTTAGGTCTATGATCCATTTTGAGTTATACAAACTGCAGTAAAGAAATAAAGGACATAGGCTCTCTGCAGACCTGAATTTACCTTAAAATTCATGACTAATAGTTTCAAGTAAGGTAAGATGTGCCAAATGTGTTGTTGTTCTTAGAACTTAAAAACAAAACAACAACAACAAAACTTTCAATTGTAGAATAGTTTTAGATTTATAGAAAAGTTGCAAAGAAATTACAGAGAATTACTGTATAGCCCATACCCAGTTTTTTCTATTATTAACATCTTACATTTCTATGGTGCATTTGTCACAACTAATAAACCAATTAGCTAAGCTTTATTTGTATTTCATTAGGTTTACCCTAATGACTTGTTTCTATTTCAGGATCCTATCCAGGATACCATATTACATTTAGTCATTACGTTTCTTTGAGTTCCTCTGCACTGTGATAATTTCTCAGACTCTCCTTGTTTGTGATCACCTTGACAGTTTGAAGAGTACTGGTCATGTATTTTGTAGAATATCCCTCCGTTGGGGTTTGTCTGGTGTTCTCTTCATGATTAGATGGGGTTTATAGGTTTGAATGAGAAACACCAGAGAGGTAAGATGTCATTCTTAATACATCATATAGAGGACATGTGCTGTCCACATGACTTGTCACTGGACAATCTTGATAATCTGCTGAAACAGTGTTTAACAGTTTTCTCTTTTCTATACTTGTTAGAAGCAAGTCACTAACCATAGTCCACATTTAAACAGTGGGGTGTTATGCTCCATATCCTTGGGGGCAGAGTATCTATAAAAATTATTTGGAATTATTCTATATGGATTTGTCGGTTCCCCCCATGTATCTATTCAATCATGTATTTAGACTATAGGCTGGTAGACATTTACCTTATATTTTGTATTATAATCCAGTGCTACTTTATTTACTTGACCTATAAATTATACCATCTTTGGCCTTTGAATGCTTTCAGTTGACTCCTATGTGCCTTCGACATACTCACGTCATCTTGTGTGAGCACTTCCTTATTTTCTAGCACTACATGATGATACAGGCTATCTTATATATTCTCTAACCAAGCCTTAGGGCCCGTCATTTTGTCGAAAGATCACTGATTCATTTTATTGGAGAATAATATTAGAAAGATCTGGGTGAATGTTTTGCTCATTGATACTGAGATATACCTGTTTCTAGCCCCTCTTAGCAGACCGACATGGGAAATACCTGTGTCTAAGCTAACTATGTATACACACATACCCATAATTTTTTCTAAGTGGATCCATCAGTATCTATATTGAGCTAACCAAGAGTTTCAATCATGTCTCCACCTCTAATCCAGTATCGCATTGTTCATTCTAGCTTTGAATGTGGAAATTTTAAAGCTTAAACCGCTATAATTGTGTGAGACAGATAAGAGAAAACCTGGAGGCTGGTTAGGGGACTCACTGGCCCAGGTGAGAAACTTTGGAGCATTCTTTACAAAAGTCCTTGGAGATGCAATGAAGTGGTCGGATGCAAAAGTAGAATATCTTACTGATTGCATCTAACATGGTGGTGGCAGACATTAAATAAAGGCCCACTGCATGCACTGGCATTAAACAAAGTAGTAGGATAGATCCAAAATTATAGACCTTACCTTCTCCCATTTATTTAGTAAACAAATATCTGTTGATAATCCACTCTCGAGTAGGCACAAAACTGTGTTCTGGGTATATAATGCTAAACAAAACAGACATGCTCCTTGCCCTTTGGGCACTAGACCATAAGAGGGGAGAGAGAGAGAGAGACAGAGAGAGAGAGAGACAGAGAGAGAGAGAGACAGAGAGAGACAGAGAGAGAGAGAGAGCAAATAAATACACATATAAGTATATGGTTGTAAACCATGCTGTAGCCTGCGTAAGAAAAAAATATAAGTGAGATTAAAGAAGGAACATAATTTGGACTTACAGTCTGGTTTCATGTGTTTTGTTTCCTCTGAGAACATGGAAAAGTCTTCATTTTAATGGAAAGATTTAGATGTGGGCATTTCTAACAATAAAGAATGCTAAATGTCAGAGTGTTTTACTAAAGAGAAGTAGGGAACTTGCTACTCTGCCTTGTTGAGGAGGGCTAATTGGCAGAGATGCGCTCTTTTATTAATCCTTTTACTGCAAGTCATTTTCATTCTGCATTTCCAGGATGGGGGAGGGGCCCAGATGCCATTCTGGTGCCTGGGTTCTTCATGTGGTTTGTGTCAAGAAAACTGAAAAACAACCTCTTTATCCCCAGCGTTTACAGGAATCTCAAACTGGGTTACATAAAAGGAGTGATTTATTTACATGCAGCAACACAGGAATAGAAATGGCAGTCCTATTTGCTGACAGGAAAACTTTGTCTCATGTCACTTATTACAAACAAAAATGCCTTTTGTAAACTCCCCAACACACTTATTAAATATATATCTCTGTGTTTTGAGAAAGCCTGGGAAGTGGTTTGGTAATTACAGCTCAAGGTTAACACAGTTTCCCCCCAACTAAGTCAGTTCCAGTTTCCCGATTCCCACTGCTTCACTGGGGACCCCTGTGGGCCATCCTGACCACATCTTTGACTTCTGGATACTTATCTTTCAAACCTAGCAATTATCAGCCAAAATCTTCACTACCACCATGGTGGTCAGCACCTCCTGACCTTAAAGACTTGCCAGGACTCAGCATTAAAGAGCCTCTGGGTCTTCTTACTGTGCTGCTGACAGCTGTGTCCCCCACGTTAAGGTTGTGCAAACCGCATTCCAAAGAATGCTTTTTCCCAAGCTGTATGCGGCATATTCATAATTTATTTAATGTATCCTGTCATTCATAGTTCCCTTTTCTTTTCTTCTTTGTCCTACATCAAACTCTTCCCCCGCGCTCCCCTCCCCCCAACCCCGTGCTTCCAAAACACCTTCCTTTCTGCACTCTGTTGCTAAGCACTCTATTTACTTTTCAGTGATTAGATTTGGATGCCATACTCCCCCTTGCCAGTGATGTTTCTCAATTCCAAGTGTTCTTTCTGCCCTGATTTTGCTGGAAGGCCGTTTGGTGTAGTATCGGCTTTAGGGACAGACTTCCTTAGTTGAAATTTTGACTTGCCCTTGGCAGATGTGAAACTTGAGGCACCTTCTATATTCGTTGTGCCTCAGTGTTCTCATCTCTATAATGGTGACAATGATAATACCTACTTCAAGGTCGTTGTGAGTATTTGATAAGTTAATATATGTAAAGTGCTTAGAATACTATCAGTCATATAGCAAGCCCTATAGAGATGTTAGCTACCATCATTATTTTGATCACTTCCTAGGAGCAATGTAACAGTAGTTCGAAAAAGCTCATTCGGAGCCAGACTTCCTGGATTTGAATTCCAGTATCATCAACGCCTTGCATTGGGCATTTTCATCTCTTTTTGAGCTTCTGTTGCCCTCCTCTGAAAATGTAGATCCTCATAGGGTATTTGTAAGGATTCAAAGTAGATAATATAAAGCACATAACATGGAACCTGACACATAGTTAAAAAACAACAAAACAACTCCCTCCACCCAAAATCCAAATGCAAATTCCACAAAGGAACAATAAAATTTCAAAACTAAGAACTGACTAGAAGGGTGAGTAAAAAGATTCGATAACCATGGACGAGAGAATTTTTGAGCTGGAATATAAGTCATTAGAACACATCCTATTGGAGTACACTGAGAAAGTTAGATGGACTATATAGAAACAGCACTAAAGGCAGATGGGACATAGAGAAAAGCTTTAACATATGCATAACTGGACTCCCCAATTGGAGGAGAAAGAAGATAAGGCAGACATATATTTGAATATTCATCAAATATTTCATATTTAAATATTAAATATTCATCCAAAATTGATGAAAGGCATCAAACCACTTCAAGAAGCTCCAGGAATTCAAAGCAATTCACACCTGGGCCTCAGAGTGAAACTATGGAACATCAAAGATGTTCCAATAAGCAACCGGAGAAGAGAGACACATTACCTTTGAAGAAACAATAATAAAGCTTCTATTTGACTTTTTTACAGAAATTATAGTAGCCAAGATAGTAAAATTATACCTTTAAAATGAAGGGCCAATCTGGAATTCTATATTTGGAAAAAATATTCATCAAAACGGAAGGGAAAATATAGTCGCTTTCTGACAAACAAAAACAGAGAATTTGTTACCAGCATACCCACACTAAAAATATGGTAATGAGAATTCTTCAGGTAGAAATAAAATTATCCCACACAGGAAATTCAACATAGAATAAAGATCAACTAATAGTAATAAGACTGGAGAACTTATACTATTAGGATAAGAAGATTTGTTTTAAAGTTACAGTAATTCAGACAGCGTAGTTATGAAATAAGAATAGACAAATAATCCAAGGAAAATAAATAGAAAGCTTAGGAATAGAATAGAAAAACTAAAAACAGACCCACACATATAGTCACATCGTTTATAACAAAAATGCCTATTCTGCATTGAATTGTGTCCCCCCAAAATATATATTGAAGTCCCAACTCCTGGTACTTCAGAGTGTGAGGATCTTCAATATATATTTTAGGAAGGTTCCTCCTTCCCTGATTTGGGAAAGAGGAGGTCGCACATATAATTAGTTAAGATGAGGTCTTATAGGAGTAGGGTGGGCCCTTAATCCTGTTTTATTGGTGTCCTTATAAGAAGAGGGGCATTTGACGACAGACGTAAACACATAATGAGAGAAAACCATATGATAAACGAAGCAGAGATTGAAGTGCTGCAGATGCAAGCTAAGAAATGTTAAATATTGCCAGCAAACCACCAGCAGCTAGAAAGGGGCAAGGAAGAATTCTTTACTATAGGTTTCTGAGGAAACATGGCCCAGCCGACAGCTTGATTTTGGACTTCTAGTCTCCAGAACTGTGAGACAATGAATTTCTGTTGTTACAAGACACACAGTCATTATACTTTGTTAGAGCAGCCTTAGGAAACTCGTACAACATCACTATAATGAAATAGGAATAACAATCTTTCAACAAATGGTGCTGAATAAATTGAATATCCGTTTTTTAAAATGTGTTTTTAATATTATACTAAAGATAAAATTTTACTAAAAAGGATACAACTTTATCTTGATATTTTATGACTGAAAATATACAAATATCAATAAACATATAAAACATGCTTCATGTCATTAATTTTTAGAAAAATACAAATGAAGCTGCAATGTCATTCCCCTGTATATCCTCCAGATTGGCTGAAATTCCAAATAAACCTGACATTACCATGCGGGGTGGTTGGAACTCTCATACACTGCTGATGGAATTGTAATTGATGCATCCACCTTGGAAAACAATTAAGTGGTGTCTACTAAAGCAGAATAAATACATTACCCATTGATCCACAAGTTTCATTCCCAACAGAAATGCAAAATATATGTATCAAAGACATGTATAAAAATGTTCATAGCAGCATTACTTCTCATAAATAGTCAGAAACAAACATAAAACAACCACTTGTCTGTCAATAGATGAAAACATTGTGGTATACGGCAATAAATATAAAAGAAATACAGCTACCTGAAGCAACGAGAGTGACTATCAAAAATAGAATTAGAGAAAAAAGGCAGATACATAAGAGTATATAATGCTTGATTCCAAATACATAAAACTCAAGAAGAAGCAAATTAACCTATAATGATAGAAATTAAACTAATGATTATCTAAGAAAGGTGTTAATGATCTGAGGGGTACAGAGAGGCTTCCGGGATACTGGTAATGTTCTATTTTTCATTTGGATGGTAATTATATGTGTGCTGCATTTATGAAAATTAATTGAACTGTGTCCTTCTGATTTGTATACTTTTCTGTATGTGTACGTTCAAAGACAACATTTACAAAAACAGTGCATGTGTATTAGTTATCTATTGCTCTGTAACAATTTGTCTCAAACAACAGCTTAAGACACATTTATTATCTCACAGTTTCTATGGGTCAAGAATCCAGGCATGGCTTACCTGGGTCCTCTGGTTCCCTCTGGGTCTCTCATAAGGTTACAGTCATCTCCAGGTTCAACTAGGAAGGATTTGCATCTTAGTTTACTCCTGGGGTTGATGGTGGGATTCAGTTCCTTACAGGTTTGTTTGGCAGATTGCCTCCATTCTTCCTGAGCTGCTGGCCAGAGGCCTCCCTTCATTCTTTGCCCTCTAGCTCTCTCCACAGAGCATCTCACAACATGACAACAGAATGTGCCCACAAGAGAGAGTGCTAGCAAGATGGAAGTTACAGTCCTTGTAACCTAATTGTGGAGTGACAGCCCATCATTTTTGCCATGTTCTATTCCTTAGAAGTAAATCATTCCGTCTAGATCACACACAAGAGGACAGGATTACACACAGGCATGAATGCTAGGAGCCAGGGACCATTGGCAGCCATTTTAGAAGTCTGCCTACCGCAGCGTGTCACCAGTCACGGCAAAGAAAGACAACCAAATATATACAAATATTTGTAAGTCGCTACACATCTCTTTGCATTCCTTAATACTCAGGACAGGTCAATCAAACAGAACTCTGCGTTACATGGAAAAGTCTCTATTCCTGTTTCACTCTGGTTGTGTTGAAGGAGTGATTGTGACATTTAACTGACCACTGGTCTCTCCCAAAAGAAATTAAATTAAATTACACAGAGAAAAAAATATCCCCACAAACAGAAACTGCAGAATACTTTGTTTCCATGGGTTTTGAAGAGACTGTGCCCCAGTAACAAATGTTCTTAGTTATCCTACCACCCACTTGAAAAGCAACTGACATTAAGGGGAAGAGCAGTGCTGTCTGGCCTATTGCATGAGGCTCATTTTATTGGAATGCAGGCATTACTGTGAAATAGGGAAGAGAAAGAAAAGAGGGAAATGGTCTTCAACAACTGCTTTTAATGGAAATTGTATGATGGCCCCTCACCCTCTTCTTCATGATTTGAAGTCAGTGATCCCCAGAGAGCACATCTGAGGCTGTAATGAATAGACTTCATTTGAGAGAGCATGTATGCATGGTCCCTCTTCTTTGATGCCCCAGTGAGAGGGAAGGTTTCCACTGTGTGTGGGTTTTTGATATGTAGCTTTGAAAAGAATACTAAATCCTTCCATGAAAAGGTTGACTATTATGCTATTTGCTGAGTAAAGAGAGTTGTTGTTTTTGAGTAAGACTGAAATCTCATTCAGTTTCCCCTTGTTCATGCTATGCTCTTTCCTCAGGAGGCAGATAAATGTACCCTTTTATTTATATATTTGTGTGTTCTTTTCCATGGAGAATATGACCATCCTATTCTTTAATGGGAACAGAAATATCAGACTGAAAGAGGAAAAAATATGGAAATATGGGTAGCATTTTTTCATTTTTAATTGAGGAAGAAATGAGGCAGTGATGTGTCCTCTCACTAGACTAGGGGCATGTTATACTCAAGTTGCAGATGTCAGAGGCTGGTGTCTGCAAAGACCACGCCGTGTCAAATTCTCACTCTCCGAGTGCAAAGCAGTCCAGTGGCAACTACAGTACAGTGTTAACACACAGAAATCCAGGTAACTGGGCCTGGTAAGTAACTGGAATTTTTTGGTGCTCAACACTGCTAGGAAAATAGTAGGAAAGCAAATGAGAGCTGAGTTTGTTTAAATAGCACGCTGTATGCCACACACTAGGAGAAGGACACAGTGGTTTTGTGCTTCCCAGAGTTAGCTGAGAATCAAAATCACCCTGCAAGCTGTTTCAAATTTGGATTTCTACAGCCTCATCCAAATCTACTGAATCAGAATCCCTGGGGGTAAGGTGTGAGAATTTTATTTTGGAAAAAAAACATTCTGTTTGGACCAAAAGTTATTTTGCAGGGAGTACAAACACACTGTTACTGTGGTTATATTTACCCATACAAAGCAAGCAGAGACTTTCAGTTACAGTGATAGTCTCCATTCAGACACCTCCCACCTGAGAGGTCCAGCATTGAGGTACAGCAGAACATTTCAATAGTGCAGATAATTATAATAATCCCTCCATTCATTCTATGTACAGGAGGACTTCCACAGGAAATAGAGCACTTCTCATTTCCAACTGTTTGCTGATAATTCTTTTCACAAATAATTCTATGCTGCTGAATAATATTTTGTTATGTCAAAAGCTCCCTGTTTTCTACTTTGTATAGAATATACATTAGTATTTGAACTGTCTATTGAAGGGAACGATTAAACCCTCCCTAATTAGACTTTCCATACTCTTGTCATATCTGTCTTCCATTTTTCAAATGAAAACAATCTGTCCCTCTCAGTTGCCGTCATGTGTCAGGCAACTGGAAACAGGGGCAATCTTTTTTTTTTTTTTTAAACCATACCTCCTTTTTATTGTTAAGTCATAAAGAAGTATCAAAATTAAAAGCAAAAATTACAGGGTAAGACTTAGCATAACTACTGGGAGCGTCAAAGGGAGCGAGAATGGGGCTAGGCGCAGGGCAGTATGAATGAATGAACGTGGGGAGGGCAGGGATGGGGTAACAGTGAGCATGTGCTGAAGATACTAGGGGAGAGGATCTGGTGAAAATTTTGATCTTAGACAAGCGCCTAGGTAAAGAAATAATGGGACAAGATTTCTAAACCTCACTATGTGTTTAAGAGTCATCCTCGCCATTGGCGCTGTCTCTGTCATCCTCTCCTTAACAGGGGCAATCTTAACTTTTCCAGAACCACTGACTTTTCAGCCTTGGTACATCAATCTGTAGTTCCCAGAGTAATAATAGTTTGCTGTATCCAGGCTGTGTCTGCAGGGCTGGGCTGGAGTAGATCCACCCCTTTCTGTTCTTTCTCTCAGGGGCTGCAGAGCCACAGGTGCTCTGGGGAACCTGTTTAGGAGGCCCTGTTACACCTTCCTTCTTCCTGGCCTAGATAGCAACTGCATTAAGGAAGCCCATCTCCTCTGGTTCCACCAAATGATGCTGTTTCTCAAGAAATGTTTGCAAATCATTTTAAACATAAGACAGCAGTTTTGAGGAACTGTTTTGAGGTCTGCTTTGAGGAAGCAGACTTCCTCAAAGTCCTCATTCCTGTTGAGAAAGAAATTTCCTCAAAGTCCTCATCCCTGTTCATTCACCGCCAGATTCCTTTTCACCAGCAGCATGCATCCTTCAATCTGAACAAAGGTGTGTTCCAAATCACTGTTGATCCAAACGCCAAGCAATTTCACACATCAGGCACAGACGCAGAAGGCATCTCTACAGCAAGCACTCACTGCTAAGCCCAGATCAGTTTCTCCTGAACTCAGAGGCTGCATGAACCTAAAAGTTATTGATTGCTTTGGTACAGATCTTCACCTAAGAAAAATGGAGAGAAGTTGTAGGTAACAGGCTCCATTCTTCAGAAAGCATTTTACGGAGGGTTCATGTGCCTGATGTGATGGGAAGACACTAAGAACTTGGGAGTTTCTCAGATGCATTTGGAATTGTGTGACCCACGTGAAGGAACTTTGTCTTGCTAAACTTCATTTTCCTCATTTAAAAAAAGGAATAACACACCCAACTGATTCTCAGTGATGTTATGAGGATATGATTAGAAAATTAATGTGAAAGAGCCCTGTAAACTGTCAGGGTTGTCAGAGTGTGTGGAGGTGTAATTGACCACCTGTTTGTTCTACAAACCATGCTGTTCTCTATCTAGGGCTGGTGAACACATTGTTTCCTATGAGGCATACACTTTTCATGATTTCCTTAGAAAATTTTGGCATATCTCTAGCAATATGCCAAAATTTGCTAAGGGATAACACCATGATGTTTAGCCATGATGTTTAGCAATATGTCAGAGATATGGAAATAAAATATCATCTACCAATTTACTGGATATTTATTTTACAGTATGTACTCATTATGAATCTGCCCTTGATTGATTATACTCATTCAACAAATATTTATTGAACCTTTACTGTATGCCAGACACTATCCTAGTTCATGGGAAAGGACAATTTAAATACACACACACACACACACACACACACAGTGGTAAACGATGATAAATGCAAATAAGAAATAGAGAGAGTGTCCAGTGTTATTTCATGCCGAGCAATTATGGAAGTCCTCTCTGATAATATGGCAGTTAAGCAGGTTATTGAAGGAGAGTGAGTGAGCCACAAAACTATCAGCTGGAAGAGTGTATAAAGCAGAGGGAATAGCAAGCGCAAATGACTGAAGCAGAGTTGTGCTTGGGATATGTGAGGGACTGTGAGGATGCCTGAGGTGGGAGCACAATGAGCAGGGGGAGAGGACAGGACGGGAGGTCAGAGAAGTGGTCAGGGGCAAACTGTGTAGGGCCAGGGAGAACCTCATAGAGACTTCAGTGTTCACTCTGATAAGATGAGAATCCACTAGAGGATTTTGAGCAGAAGAGTGGTATGATCTGATTCAACTTGTAAAAACACTCTGGTTGCTGTGAGGAGAATGTTTGGAAGCTGAAAGGATACGTAGGAGCCACTGTAGTGATTTAGACAAGAGATGATAGTGGCTTAGAATGGGGTGATCGTGGAGGAGTTGATGAGAAGGCATCAGGTCTGGATGTCTTTTGAAGAATTCATAGATTTGCTGATTGTCAATACGCCAAGTGAGAGAAAGAGGAGTCGGGGATAACACCATGATATTTAGCCTCAGAAATGAAAGTTTGAATCTGCAATGTGCTAAGATGGGAAGACTGTGAGTAGGTCTATAAGGTAGAGGGAAACCAAGAGTTTTATTCTGGACCCGTTTAGTGCGAGATGTCTATCTATACCATATCATGTGGAGTAGCCAGTTGGATATGTAAATCCAGAATTCACAAAGAAAGAGTCTGGGTTGGACAGAGAAATGTGGGTCTTTAGCATTTGGACACCATTAAAACCACAGGAGTTAAAAGAGATCACCTGGAGACAGAGTATAGATAGACAAGAGAAGGCACCCAAGCATATTTCCCTAGTATAAGATTTTCACCACGTCAGCAATGCCCAAGTTCCTAAACGTATGTCTCCTTCTTACTTACATGTGCAAGTATTCTCCAAATGACTCTCTCAATTTACCCTACATGCTCCTGCCTCTGCACTTTGCTTATCTCATTGTTGCTGCTGCATCTGGTCACCATATTTTGCCTGTTGAGATACCACCATACCCCTGAGGTACATTTCAAATCCTATGTCCATGATGGATAGAGTGATTCCTATTGTCTCACAACCAAATCTGACCTCTTACTCTTTCTTAGCACCATTTTATTCCTTTGGACCCATGGCAGATATGGCAAATTAGAGCATGTGGCTCTCACCCCAGCCCATTTTGGACTTCCTTTTTGTACTGAAACGCTGGAAAACTCAAACACTCCTAATTCCAGACTCCTTCGCAGTGAGGGTTTCTACCTGTAACCTAGGTTCCCCAAGTAAATGTCTAGGCTTCCGTGAGATGTGGAATATAGAGTTGGCCATGGTGAGGCCATTGTGAGGTAAATCCTACACTAAGTGGGTGCTTCATTCTTCTGAGGCAGCTCTTTAGAGTCCTTGGGGTCATACTGCCGAGTGAGTGGAAGACAGCAAAGGTCACAACAGTGGGATTTTCACTAAACAGTTTTGCAGTATGATTGGACAATTCTCTTGGCTGTGTAGCATCCAACACTGCTTCCTTGGCCTTTCTAGAAATTCTGTAAGCAGCCTAGTTGTGGGGACAGAGCCCCAGAGAGCAGTTTCCAGGCTCTCAGCCTCATGTGGAAAGGTGCTGGCTCAGGTAGTTAATGGCCATCAACTGTCATTGGATGGCCATCAGCTGTGGCCAGTTGGCCGTCCACTGTAACCAGTGAGCCATTGGCCACTAATATAACTGCTGTGGCTACACTAGCAGAAATATGGGGGCTAGCAAGAAGATGGTGGCTTAGCTAGCAAGCGTGGATTGCAGTTAGCACGGTGGATTGCAGCTAGCGAGAGGAGTCAGTCAGTTGGCAGAAAAGCGGACAGCAGGTCGCACGTCGTGTGAATCCAACTTCCAGTGAGACTATAGTGGTGTGACTCCCTGTCTATGGCTCCGTGGGTGTTCCTTTTTGGCCTCACCATGTCCTGTGTTCTTATGTGGGGAGAGGGAGCAGAGACCCCGCCGGCCACCCCGCGTCACACTAGTACTCTTTAGTAAACTATTTCTGCTCAAAGTAGGTTGAGTGGATTCCATTTTCTGTAATTAAACATCCTGATCAATAAAATATCTTGCTTATTATAGTGTCCCATCTTGTTTTGCTGTATATGTAACATGTTTTACTCTACTTTTATTATTTTTTCTACTAGATTGCTTGGCTCCTTTAAGACAGGAGGTAAAATTCCCCTTGTAAGCAGTACAGCACCCAACTGTGGTGTGAGGGGCCCCAGGGTGCCATAGCAAACTCACAGGGCATTGCAAGTATTTTAACACAGTGACAAGTCCATTTTGGATACTGAGAAACCTAATACTATTAAGTTGTTTGGACTTTTCTACTTAGTAAATGGAACTTTTATTAATACCATAAAAAATGGCTGAGATAAAAGGGAATCGTGAACCAAAAAAGTGTGATAATCTCCACACTGGGTGCTGAATAGAAATACATGTGTGCCTGATCTATGCTTAGATGAGACTCTGGGAATACCGCTCTTTTCAGTTTAGGGGTGAAGGGAAATATGGCCCATATGGGAACCAGTCAAAGTAGGGAGGATTGAAAAATGGGACTTAGTTTGGACTTAAATGGTAGCATCTCAAATATTTTCTTTAATTTTGGTCAAAAAATCATGAAAAATGCTCTAGTGCCTCCAGCAGGCAGAGGACCCACTGCTTATCTTTGCATCACTGAAGTTATTACGGTAGCTCTCCTGCAGTTCTTTTGTCAGCTCCTTATTTATCTTTAATGCCGCTGCATTTTAGCATTCTATTGGCTAAAACGAAACAAACGAGCCCAGAAAGGAGGTCAAATATAGGCAGATAGCCTCGCCCAGGGTATGATGGAGATGAAAGGCTGTATTCTGATTGTTGGCATGCCAGCTCATATCTTTTGCCAAATGGTATTTATACAGCTGAGAGGAGTATGTTAGTTTCATGTTCCTTCTGCACAGGAGTCAGAGACATGCTCAAGAGAAGGGTCCTAAATGGAATGCATATGTTTTATAACATCTAAGTGAGCTTCCCATTCTCAGATCCCTGAATTCCTGAATACCACGATTCTGGCTAAGTTGGCAGGCTCCTTTCTGGCCAGAACTCTGATTAGAATCTAAACTTTAGATGATTATACTCCAGAATCAGACTTGAACCATGTTGGGGTTTTGTAGGGTGTGAATTCAATTCATTATGGTTACTGAGGTTTAGGATTCATCTGAAGGAACTAGAATTAGTGTGAGGAGACGTTTTATCGGACAGTTTTCAACTTAGCCAAATTTTCCTGAGAGCTCAGAAACTGTGGTCCAAAGTTGGAACCTCATCTGCCCAAAGCAGCAATTAAGTGGCTGAAAGGCAACCCACCAAGTCGACTTGGATTTCGCTAATGGAAATGTGAGTCAGTGTTCTTTGGGAAGCAGAAGCCAGGTCTGGGGTCGAAGGAATATATAGACCGAGAATGTAAGCCATTGACAAGCGGCTTCCATTTTATGGAAAGAAATAAAGCTACATGCAAGTCCTTCTGCTTGCTGATCCCCAAGATAAGAACCTGGAAACTCTTAAAGCAACACAGAGCTCCCTCACTTTGTGTTTTTAAATACTTAATCTAACATCTATTTACAACTGAGGGTAGTGCCTGGGACTAGAGCTGCAGATAAGAGAAGAGGGTAGGGAACACTGGAAACTGATTTTTAGTTAGTTCAAAAGAAATATGTGTAATCTTATAGTTGTTCCTTGTTGTAAACTTTTATAGAGTAGTGTAGAAGTGTTGATGGCTGAGAAGGCTTTAGAAGGTAAAGCAAATGCTAGCTTGGGGTTTTCCCCTGAGAACCAAATTAGTGGGTGCTCTTTGAGAGATAAAATGTTCTGCTCATAAGCATAGTTGTCTGTGAGAGGGGAGAAACATTGGTGACTCCTAATAATCTATTTATCAGCTAAGAATGTGACTAGGGCAGAATCCCAAACAAAAGCAAAACCAAAATATGCAAATATTCACTTGGCCATCTTTCTGCCAAGACAGATATAATATTTGTGTTGGTGATGTTTGCTGCTTCACAAGTGAGATTTTCTTTATCTTGAAGCACTGAAAGCAGTCTGATCTAAAATCAGAAATTAAGAATTGGACATATCACCAACATCTTTGAAAGGTCAGAGATGTCACTAAGTGAAATGACTTTGCACTTATTGTCATTCACAGTCTTTCTGTCAGGACTTTATTTTCTCTCCTTGGGGATCATGTATTGGTTAGAGCAGGTTGTTTGAGGGTAGAGAGAATTCTGGATGAGGAGTTATCAGACAATGGCCCATCTGGGACCGTCATTAATCAGGGTATGCCCGTCGTGGGTAGGTAGTCAACTCATCAGTAATGGGACAGTGCTGAATGAGAATGCTTTCTAAGATCTTTTACAACTTGAGCAATTTCTGATTTTAAGACTTTAAGAAGTCACTCTGTTGGCCTTTGTGCACTGGACTAGCTTCTTTTCATCTTTCCTCCCACCTGTTAGCATTGTTTCCTCAACACACAGCCACATGGTAGGTTCTGTATATTCTTGTTTAAAAGCCACTCAAACTCTCCGATATGGTGTCTAAATAATTCATCTCATTGCCAGCTGAATCTAAGAGATGTCTTTAGATGTTTGTACATGACCCCAAAACAACTGTCCAATTTTGCATATAAACCAAAAACATCAACTGAATGAATAAATCAGTTAAATCATTGAAGGAACTGATTACTTGAGTGATTTGATTAATCAATTTAGTGGCTCCCAGGGCAGGCTTCTTACATCAGAATGGAAGGGTTGGGAGAGTAGGCCACGTAGGGGTGAGCTCAGACATGAATCTCTGTTGCATTATTCAGTAGCTATGTGGCCTTGTGGAAGTTTTATAACATTATCTAGCTGTAGTTTCTTCATATGTGAAATGAAGATGATGTTACATAAGTTACAGTGTTGTTTAAATGAAATGATGTTTATCAAGTACCTGGTACAATATCACTTCATTTCCTTTCTTCCACTTATTTTTCACCACACTAAGAATTCCCACTTGCAACCCTGGCAAGTGGGCGTTGAACTTCTCGGAAAATTTCTCCATGGTAGTGAAGCTCATTACCAGAGAGCCATTCAGACAGCCAGATGAAGCTTAATCTGCTCCCCCCCCCAAAAAAAAAAAAAGAAGGCAAAGGCCTTCATTTGGATTCAAAATAACAATTACAAAAATTTCAGGATAAAAAGATGTTTACAATCTTAAAAAAAAAAAAAAACCCTTCAGTTCATCTCATCTCATTTCAACCATAGAATTTTAGATTTGGATATACATGTATCTGAAAAGTATTCTTTTCTTCGGTACTTATGGAATCTGTCAGCCAATATGCTTCCGGAAACAGACAGCTCACTGTTTTCTAATAAAGCTGTTCCGCATTTAGACAACCTTATTCAACATCAGTACTAAAATCTTCTTGCTCATTCCTAAGTTAGGACTTGATGTCCTAACTCCTCCTTGGAGCAACTTAGAATGTTTATTCCTTAGCTACATGCAGCCAGCACATCACATGCCTGAGGAAGAAACTCATCGCTTCAAAAATCAACTCTTTCCCAAATAAAAATTACCTAACTTTCCCCTAGAAGACATTAAAATCCATTCTTCTTCCCTGGGAGAGTAAAGAGTCTATGAGTAAATGTGAGACATTTGCATAAAGGAAAAAGCTTGATGTTTGCTCAAACCAAGTGGTAAGATCCTAGGAAAAGTGAAATATATGTTATAGTATTCCTCATTTACCTTTAAAGACATTCAGGCTTAAATAAAAACAAATCTAATATTCCAATCCTCTAATTTGTGCATCCGAATCTGACAATGGATTTTCATATATATCTTTAATTTCATGGCACATACACTTGCACACATACACATACATTAAATATTAAAAACTGATGGATCTTTTCACAGGGGACAGAAATCTTGAACTCTTTCAGACCAAAATAGTAACCCACAACCAAATGTCCACTGTAATAATTACTCTTGTAACTGAGTTTAAATGGCACTCAAAGATCAATTATAAAGGAGAGAACACAGCATCTCTTAGCAAAGCATTATCAAGTTAGAGTGCACAAGAAGAGATCCAAAGAATTCAACAAAGCTGTGAGTACTGCCGGGTTGCTGAAAGTTTTCAAAAGACACGTGGCCTAAAACCTAAAGCCCAGGTGTATGCCCTAACACATGATAAGTGATAGTGACATGATCATGAGAAGAGACAGGGTCACGATTCTGAACACCTCCTAAAGCAGGAATGGAGTGTGGGTGAACACACAGTCTCCCTGGCAAGTTAGAATGCCTCTGAGGCTCTAGACCTTGTTTCCCGCCTGGAGATTTGTCCAGAGACAGAGCAACAAATTTCCTTAGGCTTCAGATTCCCCAGACATTCGTGGTAAACACTCCTGATAGTGTGAGGAGCAACGATGGCCCTGATCTAGCAGGGAGCCCACGCCCCTCAGTGTTCCCACCACTTTTATAGAACTTCTAAGTGGTTGGTGCTGGGATGCAAAAATGAATAACATCGATCTTTTTTTCAAGGAGCTCAAGCCAGCTGGGGAAATAGGATGTAACCTAACAATATGATGTGTGGTCAAAGTTGTGAAACTATTATATATATATGCTGCTTCCTACCACCCAGACTCAAGCCTTGGCAGTCCTTTGATTCCTGAAGGAACTATTCCCCTGCTGAATGAATCAGCTCCAGGAGTTCCAGTTGTAGTGGTTCCATTGTCCTTGAACATGGAGACTTCTAAATCTGAAGGCCCAATAGGCTAGAAGTGCTTTAACACTCAGCAGCAACATCTCCTAGTTGCTTTTTTAAAAATATATATTATTATTACTAGTGGGCCAACAACTAGGGTGGCAAACCACAGGAAGTCTGACGAGCCCTAGAGAAAATGATAAATTTCTGACCATCAACAATGCACTGTTTGTGATTTCCTGAAACCTGCAGCAGTATCACAAATGGAAGGGATGGAAACAGTCTAGGAAACACGTATTGATAATATTTATTGGCATGGATCATCAGCTATTATTATAAAAGACTATCATTTATAATCCAATTCTTTCTTTGCTAACTTAATCAATCAGTCAGTCAACACACACTTTTAGAGAACTTCTAAGTGGCTGGTGCTGGGATGCAAAAATGAATACCACAGATCTTTTTTTCAAGGAGCTCAAGCCAGCTGGGGAGACAGTATGCAACCTAACAATATGACGTGTGGTCAAAGGGTGTGAAACTATTATGGTGATGGAACGCCAATTCTGCTGGGCCTGAAAGAGGAATTGATGCTTGAGCCAGGTTATAAAGAAAAAATGGACATTGCCCAGGCAGGCTGGGAAGAGAGGAGCAAGGGAGATGGTTTCTCTGACATGGAATAGCTTGAACAAAGGGTAAAGCTGTGGGCATGTTCACAAGCCTACAAACTCGTCCACAGGAATGTGGCATAGGAGGCAACAGGGGAAAGGGTGAAAGATGAGGCTGGCTCTCAAAGGGTCTGTGTGTGCGGTGGTTTGGATTTAGCCTATATGCAAAGAGGGCTCATTAAGAAAGGTAATGGTATTATTAAACTTGCCTTTGAGAAAAATCACTCTGGATGGGTAGGTGGGGGACAAGAAAATGCATGGATACCTGAACAGGTACAAGACCTTTAGGCCTTTAGTAATGATTCCACAGATCCTAAGTACAACAATTTCAAAGGGTTTTGTTTTGGGGTGTGTGTGTGTGTGTGTGTGTGTGTGTGTGTGTGTGTATGTGTGTGTGTGTGTGTGTCGAATACACTGTAGGTTAAGGTTAAGGTTATTCTCCTTAGCAAATTGACTCCTGTGGACACTTACAGAGTTGCATTTCCCTAATAGTACTTGACTGTTCATTTCCCTAATAGTACTTGACTGTTGTCTCTTTTCACTGTCACTGAGCCAAACTTGAATGAAAGAAAGTTTTTTTTTACATATTTGTCTATACTCTAAGTAAAATAAATATGAAAGACAAAGAAATATTTGAAAGTCCAGTCTATTAGAATGCTTCTTTGATTATGGAAGCTATTCAAAATAACTCACCTACTTCATTGCCTAAATTAATTTCAAGGAATACATATTTAGAAAAGAGTTATATTGTTAATGAAAACAAAAATAAAAGGAAATTCAAGTTCTCAATGTCACATGTATACGAGGTCTGAAAATTAAGTTTGCCAACTTGTTGCAATGATGTTGCTAACCTTCTTTGATATCAGAGGGACTATTCATTATGAATTTGTACCAACTGGACAAACAGTTAAACAAGTTTACTATTTGGGAGTGCTGAAAAGGCTTCATGACAAAGTTAGATGACTTGAACTTTTCTCCTACAATTCATGGCTCTTGCATCACGACAATGCACCAGCTCACATGGCACTGTCTTTGAGGGAGTTTTTAGCCAGTAAACAAATAACTATATTGGAACACCCTCCCTACTCACCTGATCTGGCCCCCAATGACTTCTTTCTTTACCTGAAGATAAAGGAAATATTGAAAGAAAGTCATTTTGATGACATTCAGGACATCAAGGGTAATACGATGACAGCTCTGATGACTGTTTCAAGAAAAAGAGTTCCAAAATTGCTTTGAAGGGTGGACTAGGTGCTGGCATCAGTGCATAGCTTCCCAAGGGGAGTACTTCGAAGAATTCTGAGACAGTTCGTGGGCTGGCTGGGCATGGAAGGGGACAGGGGGACCCCAAGAAAGAGAACCACTGCCAACCGTGATGTGTAGGGAGAGGCCATCAAACCTCCTACATCCTGCCTTGACAATCTATCACTCACACAAGACAGATTTTAGGAGACGTGGGGCTGAGGAAGCACAGAGAAAAAAATTCTTGTTTTTATTCCACTGACCTCACATGAATGTAAATCTCTTAAAAAGAATGTCTGGATCATTCAGACAGAGCCAAAGACCTATGAAGAAAGAGTTTGCTGAGTACACTACAAATGTAATCAAGATTATAGAAAGAAAGAAATGAAGTGCTTTTGAAGCATCTTTTCACACTGCAAGCTAAAATAGTAATATTGCTAAAAGTTTTTAAATGCTTGTCATTTGCTCAACACCACATGTTAAGTGCTTTATTTGTAGTTTCTCACTGAATCCTCAGAACTGATTTGGGAGAAGACATTCACAGTCAGTGAGGTGAAGGACTTGTGTGGGAACATGAAGATTTTACATGGCAAAATTGGGATTCAAATGTCGACCTTTCTGTGCTCAATGTTATATGTATGGCCTCCTGACTCTATGCTAATATTATAGACCTCCTTGAACAAATATTGTTAATACTTTGCAAATGATTCATATCACTATACATTCTTGAAATTGATACAATTGTTTTCATTTTAAAATAAATGTAATCTGGAATTTTCACCACTTCAGAGAAGTCTATTTAATTATTTAGAATTTATATGACTGTACCATAAAATTCACATATTCTAGCCAAAACCCAGAAAGAAAAATAAATGAATTCCATAAAGGCAGTCCAAAAATTATCTTGTTTTTCTTTAAATTGTATTCCATTGGTTCTAATAGCCAAATAGGATTCAGTTGCCCAAATACACAGAGAGCAGCCTAAAACATTTGAACAGGAAGCAAAGTAGACAGGGTTCCTGCTTCCTAGAAGTTTAAAATCTAAAATTCAACATGGGCACATAACAATGCAAGGAACAGAACTGTACACCCCACCGTACAAGAAGAAAGTTCAGGGAATAATAAATATATCAGCAAGCACATAAATGATCATACGTTTAACATCTTCTCTGAAGTTTTCACTGTTGGGGTATTGTACCAAAAAAAAAAAAAATTATCACTCAGAACTGGGAGTATCTACGAAGAAACGCAAATGCGGAAAGGACTTTTCCCAGTGGAGACTGCTGGCTGAAACCTGGGAATGGTTTAGATGAAAGAGTGGGGCCTGTTTGATAGAACAAGATGAAGCGAATGCTGAGGAGATAGGTTTAGGTAGAGTAAAGTGAGTATGGAGGAAGGGAAGAGATTCATTACAGACCCCAGGGATCAGATAAAGAGCCCCACAAAAGGGCCTGAGCTGCCTGGCCTACATAGCGGGAACACAAATGAAAGCACAACAGATTTCAAAGAGTAAGATAACCTGGTACAGGGTGGTGAAGAAATTGGCTTCACTCCATCACCTGAATCGCCAGGGTCTAAGGTAGAGGAAAATGGGCCAGTGGGAAGGAAGTGGCCATAGTTAAGTCTGAAAGCTGTTTATTCAGAAAATAAATCCCCTTATCCACATAATGATACTTCTTCAGATGAAAAGGACAGATTTCAAATCTACATTATGACGCCGTTCCCATTTATTTCAGGTTCTCAGGCAGTAACTCTTAGCATAAAGGTAGGGAGATGGGGGGGGGCGCGGTGTGGTTAGGGAGGAAAGATGGCTAGATTATAAAGGGAATGAGGATTAGTGGTAGAAACTGGCATGAAATATACTCACTACTATATTTTAGTTTCCTCACTATGTTCCTTGGTAATAGTCTATATCTATTCTGATCAATGAAAGATATTCTAACTTCATCTCCAAAACATCATTATTAACAAATTCTCTTTATTGTGTGTCATCATAAAAACTCATCGATTCAGTCTGCACCGTATATGCATTTGTTTCCGTATTACTTGGTAGAGAATTTTAATGATTTGCAGTGATTAGGAGGCAGTAAGGTTGTGGGGCCAGACCCACCTAGATTCAAATTCCAGCTCTGTTGCTAACTAGCCAGGATGATGGGAAGGTACTGAATGTCTCTAAGTCTCAATTTCCTCAATGGCTAAAGGGAATGAAGAAAATAATCTATCTGTATGGTTGTTTTAAGTATTAAATAAAAACAATGAATGTAAAGCACTTACCAAAGTGCTGGCAAATGGCAAATGATCAAAGAATATTAAAGATTGTTGCTCTTTTTCTGCATGCTTGCTTTCCAGATAAAATACAAGCTTCTTAAAAGTAAGTTCAAAGTTTATGCCACATCACGTTCCCCAGCAAACCGTACGCGGTTAAGAAATAAAAAATATAGTGACTGTGGCTATGTTTATATGCCCCGACAACATCCAGGCAGAAAATGAATAATTCTATCCATCATTCATACAGCAATAATCGCCCCGCCCCCCAGTTACATTTTTGACAGAATGGGTTATCTGCTTCTGAAAGAAGAGACTTCAAAACCACTACAGATTAATACGTTTATAGGAACTGGGTCTGTGGTGAAGCTTGCTGAGGTGTGGTGGTTTGTTATTTACTTCTTTATCCCTGGTGATTTTTCTTTTTACACTTCATTATAGCAATGGTTTAGTTTCGATAGCTTTTCATCTGACCACACGACCTACTAATAAATTCAAGCATTTTCATCTCAATCAACTCAATTTTTAATGACAGCGTCCTATTTTGAATATACACCATTGGAATCTCACTCTTGGCGCCTAATGAATCTCTCTCTGTGGTCCGCCGGGGACTCTATTAAATCTTTGTGAGCGGGACCACAATGGTTTGGTTCAGTATCCTTCCACCATGGAATACATTAACACAAAAACAAAACGCTGTCATACATGGAAGAGTTCATAAAATACAGCCTGTGAAAGACAGTCGGCAATCTGTCCAAGTCACGTCCTGGACTTTTTGTTTTACAGACTTTCCCAGAATATTGGCTCAATGTTAATAGAGAAACTGTATATAAAATTCAAATAGAGAGGGGTCAGTGAGTCTACTGGAGAACAGAACCTAGAATGCTACCCACACCTTTGTGAAACACCAAGTTTGCTAAATCTGCTATTGTCAAGTAGGATCACATGGCTGATAAAAATCATAGGGCTCCAAAATATGCATATTCAGGACTTTAGACTTCTTGCTAAATAAGCCTATAAAGGTACTTGTTTGCTTTTTGCATGAACTGCAAATAGTAAGACACCAAAAAGCAGTCATTTGCAAACACATTCTTTTTCCTTCCAGGCCATGCGTTGAGTTTTTAAACCGAGAATGAAAGAATTGGAAATTCTATGTAAGAATTGTTATCCTCATTTGCTTGCTTTTTTTTTTTTTCCTTCAGGATGATCAGTTTTACATTCTTATTCAGTGTTGTTAACAACATTTTTGAAGCAAAATCATACAGCCTTAGAATTTAAAAAGTTCTTAAATAAAGGAAATTGATACTCAGAGAATTTTAAATGATCTGCTCAAAGTCCCACAGCTGATGAGAAATAGACCTGGAGTTGGGATCCTCTTCTCCCACGTCTAAATGCAGTGTTTATAGCCTGTCAAGCAGCCCCAACTTCAAATAACAGAGGAAGTATAGTGTCCCCACATGCTCTAGACTTTCAAATACCCCAAACCAGTATAAACCCCCTTGCCCATCTTTCAGTCATTTCCTATCTTTATTCTGAGCACCTCATGTTCTAAGGTAATTACATGGAATTCAAGAAGTTTCAGCACATTTCATGAATACAGCTAAAAAATAACTTGGTACACAACTGCAGTATAAAAACACAGAGGCCCCAAAGGCAAAAATATTGATAATACATCACAAACTTCCACCCCCGCCACCTTTATGAGTACCATTCTCAAAACAAGCCTAAACCAGAAGCAAAAGGTGAATAACATGTATAAAAGAAAACCCTGCAGTGTGATGGAATAGAGAGTACTACGGGAGAACACAAGAGGGATGCTAGATTGGACTCAGAAAGCTTCTTGTAACAAACGACCCTGAACTAAAGGAAGAGGAAGGTTAGCCAGGGCAAGGACTGGGATGGTAGAAACACCCCTGTCACAATAGCCAGATTTGACTTTCAATCTAACACTAACTAGCTCTCAGTCCTGAGACAAGTTATACAGTCCCTTAAGCTTCAGCGTTTATCTAAAATTGGAGATGTCAATAGTAATCACCCAAAAAGAGTTGTGAGGTTTAAATGAAAACATAGACGTAATATTCTTATGAAAGCATTAGTCACATAGTAGATACTCCATTAATTTTAGCTCTAGTGTTGTAGATGATGAAGGAGCAGTATGTTCAAAGAATCAGAGGATGAAAGAGCATAGCATATCCTTGAATGTTACAAGAAAGGCACATAGTTCCGACTGGTGGGAGAAAAGAGGATGAATGTAATTAAACTGTATTGTACTCACTTCTCCCAGCTGTAGTGAAGACTAGAAATCGCACATCACTCCAACTAACTAATATAGCAAAATACCCATTGAAGCTTATTTTCCCTTCAAAGAGTTGATGGTGGGTTCACAGCATTCTCCATTAGATAGTATGTGTGAATTTAGGATAGCTAGCCATAGAGAAGGAAAAATATTTAAGTGTTCAAAGAAAGAAAAAGTGGGGCATGGGGAGCAAGTAAGTGGCACTGAGGGAGGCTGATGGATCTGATTTCTCAGAGTTCCAGGACTACTGGCCCACAGAACTTCCTTGAGGGCTGCCATTTAAATGATCTGAAGTTGTAGGGCTTGGAAAACTAACTGCAGCACGTGGTGTGTGGATGACCCTACTGGATGGGATGACCCTCACTCAGTCCACTAGCTGAGCAAAATGTCCAATCCTGCCTGTGTCTGAGGGGCCCATTCACGAGAGGGATCTTTGGTTCACTGGGGTTTCAAGTCCTGGAATGCCAATGAAGGGGCTGTTCAATGGAACTGACAATAATTACCTGTGGCACAGGTGTATCAGTTTATTAACAAGAGCAGGTTTTTGTTTTTAACACAGACAAGTATGTAGCTTATAAACAGAGGTGAAATGACATTTTCCAGGTGTCACAGTGAAGTTCAGGCAGAATTTGACCTAGAAAGCAAACATTTTATCTTCAAAGATCTCAGAGATATAGAGATTGTCTTTTGGCAAGAGAGAATGACTAGTCAAAATTACTTAAATAAGTATCTTCATATCTATATCTATATCTATATCTATATCTATATCTATATCTATATCTATATCTATATCTATATCTATATCTATATCTGTATCTGTATCTATACCGATATTGATATCAATATCGATATATATCTCACTACACACTAAATGTATCTCCCTAAAATCCGTATAATGAAACCTAACCCTCAATGTGATGGTATTTGAAGGTGAGGCTGTTGAGATGTGATTAGGTCATGAAGGTGGAGCCCTCATGAATGGGAATAGTGCCCTTCTAAAAGATCCCAGAGAGCTCTCTAGTCCTCTTTCTGCCATGTGAGGGCACGGTGAGGGCCGTCTATGAAGAAGGAAGCAGGCCCTCCTCAGACACCAAATCTGCCAGTGCCTTCATCTTGGACTTCCCAGCCCCCAGAACTGTGAGAAATACATGTTTGTTGTTTAAACCACCCAGTCTATGGTATTTTTGTTATAATAGCTCAAAAAGCCTAAGACACTGTCTGTGTTAGAAACACCGAATTGTGACTGAGGGCTCGTGCATCTTTATAAGCCTTCTGCATGGAAGACACCTAAACCACTCAGAAACCTGTGAATGGCAGGCAAAGCATGTCTACTGAGAGTCCATCCATCTCTGCTCTCTGGCAGATGGGGAATTTAGAAGCACCTTCCCTCTTCTGCTTCCTTCCACTTCTCCGACATCTCTTATAAGACTGTCTGGACTTCCCATCCTGCTTTATATTAAATTTAGAACTATTTACCTGCATAGAAAAATTTTGTGATTGGTGGACTGCAGGTATTGTATCGAGCACTTGTATTTAATGCACAGATGTGTTCACATTGTGATCCAGTGCATTATACAAGAGCCTTTACTAATCACTCCATGGAGCCATAAAGAAATAAGCATTCACTTCCCAAAAGCAAATACGGCAAATTAAAGACTTTAATATAGAAGTGAATATAAAATTATAATAGCCAAGTGGCAAGTCCTTGGTGCATTTAATCACAAGAAGATAAAAAGAGCTTCTGATGACACTCTAATTGTTTTTAAATTTTTATTCATAGTCACATTAAGCAGTTCTCTGAGAGTCTGAGCCATTTGAATCATGGTGATTCTTTCTGAAGGCTTTTAAGTGTAGGGAAATTGGGAATTACCCCCTTTCCTGAGGAGACATAGGTGCCTAAGTATTTAATAGATGGTGTTCTTTTAAACTTGCTGAGTGGATGAGTTATCAGGGGTTTGCAACTTCTATTGTGTGCTTCTGAATCTCCTGATGAATTTAATAAACTCAGAATTCAATAAACTCAGCATTTTTAATCAAGTAGGTCCAGTCAGAGCCTGAGAATCTGCAGTTCTAACATATTCCCAGGTGATTCTGATGCTGTTGGATGGGGACCATACAGTGAGAACCACGAGTATAGAATATACTTTGATTTAAATGCACCAGGTAACCTGTCATTGTTGGGTAAATTTAAAAGATGAGGGCCCTCCAAGATGCACCCACATCTTTTCGTTATCTTTATCTCAGTAAGAAGAGAGCACGCCTATCCTCACACTACACTCTTCTAATTGTCTATATGTTAGATGCTGCTTAAGGTGAGAAAATATTGAGTGTTTGTTCTTAGTCCGTTAGCATGGAATAAGATCTAATACATATGTAGGGGCTGGGCCAAGTAATTCCATGACGATATGAATCCAGCCAAATTTTCCCTGGGTCACCCATGAAAATTAGAATACATTTAATACTCAAGCAAGTCCAGGGATGTTTTTCTCCAATAAGTCCACACCTCAACATATTTATTCTATTTTAGAATGAGGAAGGAATAACCACATATAATTTCAGCAATGAAGTTGCAATAAAAGAAGTTTTCTTTCTGCCTAAACTCTGACATCTCTTGATTTTATTTCAACCTATTGTTCTTTATCAATAGATCATGATTATTCCCAAAAGAATTATTATTATATATATATAAGTATTTCTAATACATCTCGCCTTAGGATGTTCTCTCAGGATAATTTGTTTTACATTTTTTGATTCTCATTCTTAGGTAATTGGTTTAAGCTAATTTTCTATATTGTTTGTATTGAAATTCATTAATTTTTTTAACCTTTTATTTTGAAATAATTTCAAACATACTAAAAAGTTGCCAGAATGGTCTGAAGAACTCCCATAAAACCTACAGTCAGGTTAGCCTATTACACATATATACTCACACACACATATACCGGGGGTGCCATGTCTGCAAGTGGACACTTTGGTCAACGTTGCTCAAGCAGTAGTTCGCCGTAATCAGAAGCATCTGGATGCTGATGGTAACCACTTTGAGCACCTCTTGTAATTATAGAAGTCAAACGTGACTGGTATTCATCTTTTGTTATTGGCATCTATTGAATATTACAACTTTAATAGAGTTTTCCACTTTAAATTGTGTATACACTTTTTTGGCACCCACTGTATATGAAAAAGATATACATATATCTAATATTACATTAATTACTCCATATAATATATATAATTTTTGCCAAACCATTCAAAAATAAGTAGCAGACATAATGCTCCATTACCCCTCAAAATTTTAGTGTATGTTTCCTTTCCTAAAAGTAAGGCTGCTGTCCTATATAGGCACAGAATAATCAGCATCAGAAAATTAACACTGATATATCACTGCCATCAAATTCACAGGCTCCATTCAAATTTCACTGATTATTCCAATAATATCCTCCATAAACCGAGCATTGCTTATTGTAGTTAGTCGCCGTGTCTCCTTTGTTCCTACAACTTGGAACAGTTCTTCAGTCCTTGCTTATGTTTTATGTACTTGATATTTTTTAAGAGTACAGGACTGTTATTTCCTGGCATGGTCTTCAACCTGGGTTTGTTTGATTTTTCTTCATGACTAGATTCCAAGTATTCTTTATGCCAGGAATACCATAGCAGCGATGCTGTGCTTTTCTTGAAGTACCATAAGAGGAAGCATAAGATGTCAAACTGTCCCATTACGGGTGCTACTAACGTTTACCACTTGGTTTTGATGATGTTTGCCGGTCTTTTTGTATGATTTATCAATAAGTTATTAACAAGTAGTTTGATAGAATACACATTGACAATATAAGTATTCTGATCCTTATAAAACTAGCACAAGCTAGCATCCATCAATGCTTTTTTGCCTGAATTATTATAATTGTATACTTGCAAAGCGGTAATTTCCTAATTCCATCATTCTTTCTAGTTTAAGGTAGAACTTTCCCTCTGTTCTTATTTATCATCTATCTATAAAGATATTAATAGATAGATATTGTCCTATTTTACTCATTGAGCTATAGTCCATTATTTCATTATTTATTTTGATGCTTAAATTGTCCCAGATTTGGCAAGTGGGAGGTCACTCAAGGTAGTTTATGTGTCAGCACTTTAATACTTTCTTATTGTCTGGCTCAATAAGATATTCTACATTCATCTTGACTGTTCTTTGCCCAGACCCTGAAATCAGCCATTTTTCTAAAGAGTTCTGGCTCCTTTTAGTAGATTCCAGGCATGTTTACTGATATACATTGATGTTATGGACTGAATGTTTACGTCCCCTCAAATTCATGTGTTGAAGCCCTACTTCCGGTGTGGTTGTATTTGGAGATGGGACTTATAGGAGGCAATTAAGTCTAAATAAGTTTGTAAGGGTGGGGCCCTGATCCAAAAGGATTAGTGTCCCTATAAGAAGAGAGATTAAGAGAGCACTGTCTTTCTCCATGTGAATGCACAAGGGAAAGGCCATGTGATCCATGTGAGAACATATGGAGAAGACAGCTGTCTGCAAGACAGGAAGAGAGCTCTCACCAGACTGGACCAGACTGGTACCCTGATCTTAGACTTCCAACTTCCAGTACTGTGAGAAAATCATTTTCTGTTGTTTAAGCCACCAGTCTGTGGTAATGAGTTGGTGCAAAAGTAATGGCAGTTTTCGCAATTATTTTTAACCTTTTAAACTGCAATTACTTTTGCACCAATCTAATATTTTGTTATGGCAGTCCAAGGAGACTAATATAATTTGTATCTTACCTATAGCTATATCTATCTACTTCTATTTATATTAAAGGAAACAATTCATGCATTTTCATCCATACCACAAATTCCAATCCAGGGTTTATTCTGGCCTTCTCCATTTCAATATTTATAACATTAATCTCTAATAGTGAGAAGTCTGGCTCCCATTATCCTCCATATATTTAGTCACTTGCTCAATCCCCTGGGTGTCACCAATCCCCCAACCTCATGGCCTACGTCCTCAGTGCTGGCTCTTCTAACCACAACTACATAGTTGTCCCTGGTCTACCAACCATGTCCACTGAATCCTCAGTCCCAGAAGGAGCTTTCATTAAAGTTTTAAAGTTTTAAATTTTAAGAATTTTACTAGTTTTACATTTTAAGTTCATTTTAATTTTTTTCTAATCCTCCCAACTTAATATAATACACAAATTTCAGTACTCAGGCTTTTTGTCCAATCATGAGACAACTCATCATTATAGGAATTATAGGAATTGTGAGGAATTACACTAATAATATCAGTCTGAGGAAATGGCAGTGATAATGGGAAATACATTGAAAAGGTGTTTAATGTCTTTTAAAATATCTACATATAATAATTTTAGTCTGACATTGAACGCTGAACTTTAAGACGTAAGTGAAAACTAAAAATGAGAAGTTTAAATATATAAAAATAGGAAAGCATCCATCATCATAAGAAATGGCAAATGGTGAAAGAAATAGTAGATCAAGTGATGAAAAAATAACAATGCTTTCATTCAAGGCAGTTACCAAAACTCTCTTCCTGTGCACAGAAAAATTATGCCTTCTTTTTAACAGTGGAGCAATTGTGAATTCTGATAAAAATCTCACTCTGAACAAGTGGCATATTAGGTCAACAAGGCTATAGAAAACCCATTTCACACACAACCATCATATAGTTAGGCTAGTCTATGTACCTGAGGATAAGTGGTAATAAGATACTGTGAATTTAAATCCCATGTGCTTAGACAAATTGGACTTCTCATTTAGGTCATTTTGCCAATCTTCAGGATTTCCTTAGCTATATATGTAAATGAACATGCAAATGCCATTATACAGGCTGCTGTATTTAGGCTTGATCTAAAATGCATAATATAAATGTACATATTACAATTCAGCTTGGCATTCTAACCAAACTTCAGTTTCTTTTTAAATATCTGTCTCCATATGGATAAAATCACTTAATCTACCATCTACAAACATATTTTTTTAAAAATTCTTCTTCATCTCAAAGAGCCAAGATACTCTGAAAAACATAATTTGAAGATGACAATCCATTTTATATAATTAAAATGTGTGTGTTAGATGGAAAAGGAGGGCTAGCCAATGAATTTAAAACAATGATCAGCCCTTGAGTTTACAGTCTAAATGGGAAATTAAGAAATAGATATGAAGTAGAAAATGAGCTATATGATGAACTAAAAGCTGGTGAACTTATGTCCCAGAAGTGTTGAGGCAAGTGTGACGTGGAGGGGTGATTTCTTGGGGACAGGGACTTCAGTTTCAAGTTGTTTTTGTTGGGGAACCTGGGAAAAACAAGAGTAAAAAGTTCATAAAACTGAAAACCCATTTCACTGATGAAACATGTTCTTTGATATGACTAAATGTAAGAAATTATCAAATACAAAGATTATTGGAAAAAATTAAGTAGTTTCCTAAACTTTCAATAACCAGCAATCTATTTTATCTCTTTTGCAAATTCTTGCAATGTTATGGTTGATCATAATTTCTCATCTGCATGAAAAGTAATGTTATCATTGTAAAGGACATTTTTAAAAATTCTGTAAAAGCAAAGAATTTTAACAGTTTAATTTAAAGCTTTATAGTAGTATAAAATCCAAAGTTACTGAGCTTTGAAATATTAAAAATAGTTTGAGGAATCCCATTGCTTATAGACTCTTAGAAATTGGAGACACCTGATCTACTTTAATTCCTGCATGTTATAGATAAAGAAATAAGAGGCTCAGAGAAGTTAAGTAACTCACGTAAGGTCACAGAGTCATTGATGGAAGTCCCAGAACCAGACTATAAATCTTGACATTAATCCAGAACTCCTTTCTTTATCTTTCTTCTTAGTTGAAAGCTTTGTTATATTCTAACTTGTATCCTCCTCTTTTTCTTTCATTTTTTTTTGCATTAATCCTTCGCCCCCTACCCCAAAGATTTTAAACTCTGAGAAAAAGGAATGTCATCTACTTTTTTGTGTAATAATAGCAATGTGTCCCTAAACAACAGACTCAGTACTGACAGCTTTGCAGACATTGCTCATTTAATTGTATCAATTCTATGAGACAGATATTATCAGTCTCACTTTACAGAATCTGAGCCTTATGAGGGTTAAGTAATTTGCATAAAAACACACAGCCAGCAAAGAATAGAACATAGGTTCAAGTCCAGGTCTGGATTTCTCCAAAGCCTTTGCTCTGCCTTCTCAGCTAAGCTGACTCTGATAATAGTTACTGAACCATTTCTGTATTTCCTAACTTAGCCAGAGAGCTGAGTCCGATGACCTTTTTGAGGTCCCTTACAATGCCTCGCTTTTAGAAAGACATGATAGGTGGAAAACACACACACACACACACACACACACACACACACACACACACGTACTTGTTTTCTGAAATCAATAAGGTACTACAAAATATACTAAATTTATCAAAATCTCCTCTTTCTATTACAAGACAGTTGCAAACATTGAATCAGAGAATTGTCACATTTCATGAAATGTTCAGCCTTCATTTTATTCATTTCTCCTATCAATCTTGTCCTTTACAGGCAATTTTTTTTCCTGCAGCAATAATCTCCCTACTCACTTGGATTGCTTCTGCTCATCTGTAAAGCCTAAAGGGTAATATTGGGCATCTTTAATAACCATGTCACTTCTCTTGAGGGTTTGAATGGTCACCAGTCAGGAGCAAGGGGGCCAGGACTGGGTCCTGGGGAACAACAGGAAGCATAAAAAATCTGGCAGAGATGCCTGCCCCTTACTATTAGGCAGCTTTGTAATTTTAGTTGTCACTGAAATGTTAGCAAAAGTCAGACTTGAGAGAAGGGATGACACCAAAGCTGTGTGGGAAGGAGAGAAAGCTGTTTGCAAACGCAAGATTGTTTGGTGGGAGCCCCGCCAATTGGGAAATAAATGCTGCCCGCACTTATTTAATTGAATGCAGGGAATTTAATCCTGAGACATCTTGAGTTGGAGCTCACTCTCCTGTTTCCTGTCGGATTTGGCAGTGCTCTGTTCTATTCTTGAGACCTGTCCTGGTGCTTCTCGACGGGCGGGCGGTGTGGGGGGGGGGGAAGGGGACGGGGAAGGCGGTACTTTGCCCTCACTTTCTGAAGTTGCCATTAGCACAAGAAAGGACAGACCCACACTTCCAAAAGCCTTGCTCACAATTTCTGATACATCCTCTGAGGCAGGCTTTTCACATTTTTAAAAATTTCTTTTTCATTTTTTCCCCTTTATTTTGTTTTTAACATTTGCTTTAGATAGGCTATACTGTATAGTGGTTTTAACCCTAGTTGTGCATTCAAGTCACTCTTCTGTATTGTTGGACTTTTTAACCACATGAACTTATTATTATTATTTAAATCACTCCAGGACCCAGAAACTTTAATTTAATTGCCCTGGAATGGGGTCTGTGCATTCTATTCTTAAGGTCCCCAGTTGGTCCTAATGTGATTCTCAACCTGGAACCCCAGGGGTGCTCAGAAACTTCTTTGAATATTTCAAAGAACCTAAAGACACTCACATATTTTACCCATGATACATTTTCTCAGGGTTAACACTGAGTTTCTTTGCTTTTGTCTGAACTAAATCAATACCTGGTGGTAACAACATATCATTTTCTGATGAGAAACTGATAAACAGAGCTCCTAAAATAAAATTAAAATGGAAATTATTAGTTGATAAATACAATTTTTTAATAGATCTTTATCAAAACCTAGTGGATCATGGGAGAAAAGGAGACCTTCAGGTGAAAAAGTTGGGAAGCAATCTGATAAGATTATCTTTTAAACTGATATTAAAATTAGCCTTCGTGTACACAACAATAAGTAAATGAAAGACATACCAGAAAGGTGCTGAGTGGTAAGGGGAGGCCAGTCAGGGAATTTTATATTTGTCTTGGATAATGTACACTCAGAGATGCAAAGAATGAAGTGAGTGATCTTTGTCTCTAAATTCACTTGTATTCTCTGGCTGTAGGCAGTAGCAGGACATCACCCTATCACCCCATCTCACTTCTATCAATGCTATTAGGACCAGATCCTTCAGGACCTGTCTTAGAAAACTCACAGAGGGAAGTACTAGAGATTACTTCTATTGTCTGCCAAGTTGGTCTCTTGCTATCATCCGGAAATGTTTAACATAAGTGAATCTTTAATTAACTTCAAAAAGTGCCTGTGCTTCGTCTCAGGTATGTAAACATGGCAGGACAAAAGTCACTAATGTTTGGCAAGGAGAGTTTTCAAAACATCAATTAGAAAGAATTGGTATGCCCCGATGAACACCCACCTTGACAGTAGGAAAGAAATTAGTGCTAATTATGAATATCCCTCTTACTTCACCAAGCATTTTGTTCATGATTATACACGGGGGAGATAAAATCAAGCACACCGTTTTTCTATATTTTATTTATTCATAAATTCAATCAATATTCAAAGGGAATATACTATGTACCAGACACTGCTCCAGGCTTTAGAAATAGAAAGGTGAGCAAAAGAAATAAAACTTCTTATCCCCATGAAGCTTAGGTCCTAAAGGGATTGTAGAGTTCGAAAGTCAACTCTAAGTCAAGAAGAGTGCATGGCAAAGCAGCTGTCACTTGAAATTCTGTATTAAACCATTTGTAGTTCAGACTTCTAAAAAAAAACCAATGTGCCTCCTTTGGATGTAGAAAACTTAAGTAAGTATTCCTCTCCAAACTTGACAAGAATATTTTAAATTCACAGCTTCCCATTACAGTAATTGATTAAATCAAAACCTAACTACAAGAGGAAAACATAATTTAATGTTCTTATGTTCCAAATCCCCAGCAGGTAACAATTCAGCATTTACCAGCGAGGAGCTCGGGTCATTTAAGTAGAGCTTATTACTTTAGAGATGATAAGCGAGACAATGCACTATGTTTATGGACTTAGAGGTGAGAAGAGAAAGAGAAGCAATCTTAGGAAATCTGAAAAGGAGTTTGGAGACCAGTAAAGTAATTTAGAGAACATTGACATTCAAATCAGATGCTTTCATGTAATAAATATTTGCTGAATATTTTGTTGGGCAGCTAGATTCCATAGATAGGGTGACATTGTGTCTCTTAAGACGTTAGCACTTTGTATGTACAATCGTACTGTATAGGATACATTTCAGCTCTCATTTCCAATTGGTAATCCGGTGAAAAAAATCGTATAATGTGTCTATGGCTGAGTGTAAAATTATCTTGGGTAGAGTTTCAATGAGAGTATTGAGGCAAATGCTAATTGTGCCACCTTCTTGGCTTGAGTGTTTTTCAAGGAACAGTTTTAAAGCCTTTAAGGCAGAGAAAGTGGTTGAGAGTCACAAAGTATTCTAGCAGCTGAAACCCTACTCTTGAGATAAGAGCTACCTTGCCTAAAATATAGTGAATGGCAGCATTGGGACAAAGAATTAATGTGAAGAGGTGCAACCAACACGTCTTCTGAAAGCCCTACACCATCGCCACCATTGTTCTGTATATTTATAAAAAGTAGTACAGATTTTTCAAGGAAAGCTAAATGTTCACTTTAAAATGAAGATTCCATGAAGACATGTTAAAGAATTGAGAATGCTTTTTTTTTTTTAAACAAGACTCCCTCTATTTAAAATTTTATTTTACAGTAAAGAAAACTATATTTTAAAGTATATATGTTTTAATGCTTTAGGAATTGATGTAGCGTAAATAAAAAATTTTAATCAAATAGTAACAGAAGCTTACAAATTTGGCAAAAAACAGGAGAAACAGCTTTTGTTTAAGTATCTACCTACAGAAATGCTCTGAAGAATAACAATTATATAAGATATAACCCCTTACGTAGACCAAACAAAAAGTAGCATTGACCATCTTAAAGCATGAAAAGGATTGCCAGAGAAAATACAGGACGCCAAATATCGCATGGGGCATATTCACACTAATTTTTTTTTCTGTTTATCTAAAACTGAAATGTAACTGGGTATTCTGTATTTTCCTTTGCTAAATCTGACAACCCTAAAAGAGTACACCCAAATTAAAAATAAAATTAATAAACGCTAAAGTTCTTAAACATTTGAAGAAAATATTCAACTCGAATCTTTCCTTAAATGCTCCCAAAGTGGTATAGACTGAATTGTGCCCTCCTCCACCTGGCCCCAAACTCCTATGTAACTGTATTTGAAGATAGTTTTTAGGAGATAACTAAGGTAAAATTATGCTATAAGGATGGTGTCTTAATATGATAGAATTGGTGGCCATATAATAGGAGCAAGAGTGAGAGATCACTCTCTCTAAACACATATACTGAGTAAAGACAATGTGAGCACTCAATAAGAAGGCGGTCATCTGCAAGCCAGGGAGAGAGTCCTCACCAGAACCTGACCATGCTGGCACCCCGATCTCAGACTTCCACCTCCCAGACTGGGAAATTAAATTTCTGTTGTTTAAGCCACTCAGTCTGTGGTATGTTTCTATGATAGGCTGAACTAAGACACAAGATTCCCTGCACTCCCTCTTTGTAATAGTCAGCACACTCATAGTAATTTCAGGGTTTTCTTCACTGGCAAATCATAATTGCTATGATAGCAGGGGGATCAGAGAATGGCCTGGTGTGTCTTTTGCTGTAGGCAATCGTGTAGACCCGATTGCACAGTGTCTCTGGCTTATAATAGGGGCTAAATAAATATCTGTTGAGTGAATGAATACTGAATAAATTAAGTGACTAGAAAGGTGGATAAAAAAATGTGTGGTCACTAGAGCGTTATCATAGCAATAAAACATTAAGAAAAATCTAAATGCCCCCAAATTGGGGAATGTTTAAATAAATTAATAATAGTACAATCATATGACAATATATCATGTAGTCACTAGAAAGGGTCTTACCCATACTATTTTTAATGACATGATAAAATTCGCACAAAATTATGTTAAGTAAAAAAAAAGATATCTATGTATCAGTATACATACGCAAAAAAGTAGGAAAGTTCAGGAGTAAATGCAATTGTTAACAGTGGTTTTCTTTAGATAACAGGATTCAATTACTTTTTCCTTTATGTTTTTCTTTAATTCTCAAATTTGCTACAAGAACCATGGTGCTTTTTAATCAGAGAGAAAATTAGTAGTCATTTGGCATGAATTATATGGATTGAAAAGATGCTCTGTACATTTTTTATAGCAAAGAAAACAAAGCTAAGTTGGTCAAAGTTGTTATTAGTGCAGGGCTCAGAAGAAACATGTAGACTCCATTGGGAAAATACCTCAGTATGTAGATTAAACTAACTAACACCATGAAGAAATCCTTGAATATACACAGTAATTTTCTTTTCTGAAGTCTCAAGTCTCCCAAAGTCCTTTTGTCAGCATTATACACACACATTAGGGCCTATTTTGTTCTTGCGTTTACCTGAGTGGCTTGATTACCACCTCCTCACTCTTCCACCAAGCATTCTCACTGACTTCATCTATCTTTCAAAAGAATAATTTATAGATTATGTGGCCTGAGGGGGACTTAACCAAGGATTAAATCCTGAGGATACCCTAAAACTAAGGGAGTTTCTCATTTCATTTTCAGAATGTTAATACTGTTGAGAGAATTGGAGAGAATCAAGAGACATGAGAGCTATTGATGTACTTATATTGTATCATAAATATTATTTTTGTTTGATAAGAACATTGGTAAGAACATTGTTTGATAAGAGTCCTAGAATTATATTTATACTTATTGGAGAGCAAGAACTTATAAATAGGGTAAAATATATTCTGCAATAGAAGTAACTTGAACCTTAGTTTTGTGTGTAGATTGTTTTATTTTTTTGTTTTGGGAGTTATTGTTTTGTAAGTACTTTACTGCCTTTCAGCTCCAAAAAGATGAATTGTTATACACATATATTATATTTTTACTTCAT
The DNA here is from genome assembly GCF_964194185.1 of Rhinolophus hipposideros. Lineage (NCBI taxonomy): Eukaryota > Metazoa > Chordata > Mammalia > Chiroptera > Rhinolophidae > Rhinolophus > Rhinolophus hipposideros. The sequence continues at coordinate 34,344,952 of NC_138049.1, read as the reverse complement.
TAATTATTTTATTGTTTTATTATTACTGATGAGGGTGAAAATTAACGAGTATTTATGAATACCTACTATCTAAAAGGCACTGTCCTAGGTTTGGGGATACAAAGATGAATGGACATGACCCTCTCTAGCTCTCTGGAAAGATCTATGCCCTAGTGGGGCATGTAATCAGAGAATGTCACTACAAGTGAGGACTACGAAAGAGTCATGTAGAGAAGATCTGGAGTGGAAGGGAAAAACCCTGTAATTGCTGCTGCCGCTGCTCTGTCAAGTTTCCCTTCTTCAGCCTGGTATACCCAAGTCACCCCTGCTATGCATGTTGACTGCAAAAGGCACACAGCTGCTCTCTTCTCTGGAGAATTTCCTTTGACGAAATGTCAAGTTCCTCTCTGGGGTGACGAAATCACCGGCATTGTGGAGAAGCTCAGTGGTGGCTGTGCTCTGATAATAGGAGGATCTCTTATAGAATTACGCTCCCTGATGGTAATAGGATGATAGAATCTCAGAATAGCAGAGGCCTGATGGCAGCACTTGACCATCAGAAGCAAGGTGGGCATGAATAGCAAAAAGAACAGTAGGTTAATTAGCAGGCTCTGCTCACTAGGGATTTATGGAACTAGCTAACAAAACAACGTTTCTAGGATTAGATTCAATAGGAGTCTTGCTTAATATCTATAGCCAAAGAAAATATATCATGAATAGGTGAGCAGAAGACAAAGATCAGCCCCCTCAATAGTAAATTATGATTCCTTATTCAGTGTACAGACTTGAGCTAGTTCTCAGACCCATAATCTATTGCTTGAAGTGGTGACCAAATTCGTACAAGAAAGGATCTTGCAACCCATGAAAAGTTTATATAGTAGTGATTCTTCTGGTCTTTCTGCAAAGGGATCAATGGCCTTTACTCAAGTAAATACACACTAGGGAAAGTGAGTTGTGAAATCAGAGATCTGAGTTGACTATGATACCTAAGGACCCAAAGTACCATCATGGATCCTCCCTTAGAGAAGGGCTAAATGTGGGCCAGCAGTTCCAGCCCAGGTCCATCTCAAAGTGGGTCTGCAGGGTCCATGATCCCACCCTGTGGCTACTTCCTGATTATAAATTTATAATCAGAATAATGTACTTAACATTTGGAAGAAACATCACATTGACTATAAAGAAAGAGTTATTATTGTAAGAAAAACCAAGTGAATATCCCTGAAATTTACATTTAAAAAAATATTACATTCCAGATGGAAAAGTAAGGATTGGTACCACCCTCAAAAATTTAAAGGGTGAATAGTTCATGGTGTCCATAAGTTTCATTTAATTCACCAGCATGACTGACTGCCGACAGGATAATTCAGCAAGTTGGTATCAATAGGCCTCTAAACATCATCTCCCTAGCTAACCAGATCTAGAAAAAAATCTGTTCCTAGATGGAATAAATTTCATGTGAGCCACAACTAGATATGAGTGGTATGAGGGATAGGGTGTCATAGATATTGCTGGTGCCCCAGCAAGATCCCCTTTTGCCAAGCCAATGCACTCTACCCCAAACTACTATGAGTTTGTCTGTTAATGGCTCACAGCTGTTTTCGTACCTGAAAAATTGCCCTTGACCAAATGGGAAATACCCACCCTGCGGGGTACTGCAACCTCTCCCCCTAACAGGAGCAACATGCAATTAATGACGGACATGGAGTATGAAAGCCTGTGATACAAGTAATGCTCCAGAGCTCTCCATGGGATCAGGCTGAAGATAGCTTCAACTGAGATTACTTTCTTGTTTACATCTTTCCCTGCCCTATCCTGCTCCTTCATTCTCTTTATCCTCATATGCACCAAAATTCTTGTCTTTCTTGATAGGGAACATGGCCCCAGATAGAACCTTAGCTAGTTTTGATTACCAAGAACTTTTTGGAAGAGACAGTGCCTGATATGAGACTTGAAGCATTAAAAGTAAAATTAAAGTCAAATACAGATGTAGTTAATGTCTTGGTTTTAATATTCTGTGCATAAGCTTCTTCCATTAAGAAAGTAGCTTTGCAAAGATAATAAAGTTCAACTAGTCCTTGTAATGGTAATCTGGAATTTATTCTTTCAGTTAATTGTAGTAAAATCCATTTTGTGGAGTCATCTCTCAACGTGAAAAGAAACATGGTCACTTATTTTTGTCTCTTTTCTTTTTGTCTCCTATTCTTTCAGAGCTTGCACTATAAAGTTGTATCTGAGTCTCCCTCAGTTTGTCTGAAAAGATTATAACAGTATATACTTCTGGGCAGAGAAGGGAGAAAACCAGTGGCTTTCTGAGGGGAAGGTGATAGTAGTTTTCCCAAGTACAGGCAACAAGTGAATTTACTGTCTATACAGAATTTAAAACAGTGACAAAAACCAGTGAAAAGAGAGTATGCTTTTTATTATCACCATGTGCTGGCAGTCCTAAACAATGGTAATGTTAATGCTTGTTTTACCATCGAAGAGAATCCCAATATTATCCCACTTTAGGAATCTCTAGACAATCAATCAGGCTTCCCCAAGGCTGGGGGTCACAACAGCTTCCCTCACCATGTTAGGAGTGGCTAGAAAGAGGGGTTGAGAACAACTTGTCACCAAATAACCTTGAGAGTCTCCACCCTGGGTGTCCCCAGGAAAGCTTGGTCAGTTAGTTATCAGTTAGTTATGATCAGGCTCTTGCTTTTGTGTGGGGCTGGGGCAGCGGAGAAGGCCTAGGTGGATTGGACCAGCACACAGTGAATTTGCCTCATTTAAGCTTGTATATTTTCTTTAGAGTAAAGGAGCCTGGAGAAAGTAGAAGAGATTGAATCAAAAGGGAAGACAAAATCAAACACTTTCCACAAGTTAGAGGAGTTTGACTTCTGTGGGCTTTGAGAGAAGAGTTGATCTCTTAACCTGTGCTGGCAAAGATTTAAAGTCACTTATTCTGGCAGGGAAAGTCAAAAGACCAACTGTTCATTCCTAGAGATTTGGAGGTAGTAACTTGCTTAGGTTTTGTCAGTAAAAAGAGATAATTAAGGTTCTAAACAATTACAGACGTCTTCCTATTCAGCAAGCTTACAAAACAAGGTTATGAGTTTTAAAACCTTTACAACTTAACCGAGGAATTAACATTCTCCCATCTGCATTAGTCTTCAGAATGGGATAGAAAATGAAGAATGACCAAATGCATGACTTTTCCAACCTTGAATTATATTATGCTCTAATCTGGTACAATATTGTACTTGATTGAGAGATCATTATTTTATGTGTTGGGTAAATTTGCATACACGGACCTCTGAACTCTGGAAATTTACTTTCTAGGACTTCTGGGAAGCAGACATTGAGGGATAGAAATAGTTGAGGCAAAAGTTGCTTTCTTCAGTGTAATTCATACCTTCATTTCTCCTCATAGACTTTCCCAGAACTAGAGTTTTCTCTCTGTAATACACCACTCACAGCATATTTTCTGAAGTAAAGTTCAAAAAGGTGTTCTCTTTATAACTTACACCAAAATTTCTCTAAAATTCTCAGATTTCATCTTAAGGCCTTTTCACACCTGTCATCAGGGCATAAGGGAGATATCAAGCACTATACCTGATATGTATATGTATTTTACTACCAGCATCATATTTAAAATAGAATTAAATCTATTCAAAGAGCAAATTTGGTTTTCAATCCAAATGAAATTTAGGAAAAGGTAATGTGGCCACACAGAAGTGAAAGAGACACACTAGACCAAGATGAAAACTAATAGCATTATTTTGGTGTGCTTATTAACAAGTCACAATAGGAAACTTAACAATAGTTTTCAGTATCAACAGAGTTGTTTCCAAAATGGTGCCAGGGTGTGGTATAAGGAGTTAGACTGGGAGTCATCTGAAACCAGGTAAGGAATTCTTCTTCTATCAGCTAGTAATTCTATTACCCTGGAAAAATTACATAAGCTCTCAGCTTCAACAAAATGGGAGCAGTCATAATGCCTAGCATCCAAAGTGATTATTAGGATGAAATGGTATTGTTCACGTAAGGTACTTAGTTAGTACAATGCCTAACACAAACTGGACACAAACTACATGTCACCTTTCTTCCTTTCTCCCTCTGACTTGTGATACCATCAAATCTATTTGGCCTTCTCCACCCTTTCTAAGGTCCTTCGTCGAACCTGCTGGTCAGGTACCTTCTTTTCTTCTGGGCTCCCTATCCCCTTGAATAAAACTCCAATTAGTGTAATCACCAGGTGTTTTGTAATTAGTATAGTTTCTATTAATTAAAATAATGCATTTAAATAATGTGTCTCATGAAATAATGGATCAGGTTTCTCACTAGTTTTTCAACCGTTGTAGTTTCTTCATTTATCCACTAGGTTTGCTTGTGAACAGTTGATTCAAATTTACTTTATTAGACTAACTCAGTGTTCATGTTTGTATTACAATGTTTATCTTCATTCCCAATTATTCTAACCCACAGAAAGAAAGCAAGGCTCTTAATAAAATGGAGCATGAAGTTTCAATTTTCACATGAGTCACACTTGTGAATAGTGCGGTCTTTTGTCTTGGGCTCAGTGCATGCTGCAAATCAAAAGAGGATGGGAAGAGTTTTGTGCATGTAAGCAGCTGGAGCACAGTGTTAAGTTGATCGTATGGAAGAATCTGAAGCCTTTTTTTTTCAGTCTGTGTAGAGAATAAAACTAGGAAGAATCACTTTACATCCATGGGAAGGATTTACTAGCTTATAAAAATGATAAACCTTTCTTAATACTGGTGCTTTGAACTTGCTGAGCGCCTTTCAGCACTGGATTCCAAAGCACTTCACTGACAGTAAGCCCCAGGACCCTCGGGATGGAGGCATTGTTTCCATTTTGTAGTTAGGGAAATAGACGCAAGGAGTAACTTGCTCAAGAACACAGAATAAGTCCCAATCAAGCTTGTATCTCAAGAACTCAGACCAAATCTAACCTCTGGGCTACTCGTGCCCCACTCATTTATTTTTGCAAAAGGAAAACAATGATTTCAAATGTATACTCAGTTAAGCATACGGATACATCCCTTTCCACCTGTTTTAACACGTTTTTGAAGTTTTGCTTGTTTTTACATTGGCAGGATTTTCAGATGATTAGCTGTGAGTGTCTTTTGTTTAAAGTGTCTTGTGTAGGGGATGAGAGAGATCGGATGATCAGGATCTTTCTCCTGCTCAACCACTTGTTCGGTCTAGTTGGGAGGTGACCCATAGGGACTATCCCAATGCTAAGAGATGTAAATATGTTGAGCATCTTAACTTGCTCTTGGGGTTGGGGGAGTGGTTCCAAGATGAAAAATGACAGAATTTAGATTCAGGTCCTTTAGGCTGTATGCAAGAGAGTCCCATTAATGCCTATGAACATGGACAGAAAAGTACAGATAGTAATAATCTTAGAAACAGAAAATGATGTTCCTTTCAGAAAAACAAACCAAAAATGTGGGACAAATCAACGAGAAAAGGGGCAATAGAGGAAAGTAGAAATTGAGAAATGAAAAGTGGCATCACCACCAATGGTAATCTGCAAACAGATTTCAGGAGAGATATGTAACCTTACTGGACCAAGGGAATTAAAGGGACTAGGCCAGGGGTGTCCAGACTTTTTTCAACGTTTTTCATCAAAGGCCACATGCGGTAAAATACACAGCCGGGCCACTGACTCGAGGTGAAGTACGCATTGCCTCACCTGGTTTATTTAAGTAAACTAAATATATTTTTGGAGTTTGCTGTGGGCCAATTAACAATGGATTGCGGGCCGCAGTTGGCCCGGGGGCCGCAGTTTGGACACCCCTGGGCTAGGCAATTAGATGATGGTGAGTTGCCGGAAAAACAATTTTATCACAATAATGTTCTAGAGAAGAAGATGAAATAAAATATATCCTTAGTTTCTAAATGGGAATTTGCACGTATTTCATTGGCTAATATAGGTGTAACAGATCAAAAAGTAACTGTAAATCATCATTAATGTAAAGGTCAACATTTAAACTGTCAAGACTATAAATGGAATAATAAACATTATTACCCATGCAGGGCACTGCATTACTCAAAGCTTTTCTAACACTCCTCCCTATCCTGCCCCCAAATATACAAAAACTTTCTGAGACAAAATACAGCCTCCATCCAATCGTCATCATCTAAGGGAAGCCTCAGCAGTTGGCAGGCCACTCCCTATTTCTTCTTTCTTTCCTTTCAGTGTGTAAGATCTAGGAACAGAAAGTGATATTTACTCGTTGGTGTTGGTAGAACAGTGATGGACACTGAGGGTACAGCATTCCCCTCTGAATGCTGATCACAGCAAGGAAATATTCCCACAGGAATATTTATAAAGATGGTGGTTTTGTTTTTGCACACCCAAATGATTTTTCAAGAATTAAGGAGTAAATGGCATTTTGGTTAAAGGAGAAATAAGCCCCACAGAACCAGAAGAGTCTACATGACCCATGTCCAGATATACACACACAGTTTTGAGCCTGGGGGAAAATGGAGAATGCATTTTGATAATGCTTTGAGAAAAGGAATCTATCTTATGAGTAAAATTAGTAAAACATGATCATCTTAAGATGATCTCACTCACAATTCTATTTAACATCCAATTTTATCGTAGGACACTTGTGTCTGTGTTACTACACAAACTACATATTTGGGGTTTAAGTTTCCAGTTTATCCAGAAACAAGGAAAATAGCACTGTTTTAAACAGAGTCGCATAGCAATTTGGCTCCTCTCTTCCCCATGACCTTCCTTTTGGAGAAAGTTGTATATAGAGCCACATTTTCCATACATGTTTAACAGTACTTTATGCCCCAGCCACATAAACAGACAAAACATTATTTTCTTAGTGTTCTTTTATATAATTTATAATATCGACTTATTGTGAAATCAATCATTGAGCACAACAAATATTTGGATTTAGAAAATAATTTGAAATCAGCCTCAGCATTTCATTTTTTGCTGTATTTTGTTTTGGTTGCATAGTATTGAGAAAAATACTAATCCAGCCATGTAAATCTTTATAAATGGTGAAACTTTAGCTACCCTTGTAATCTCAACATACTCTTCAAAAAAGCAAGTAGGGATAATAAAAATCGAATCATCAACAATATATGAAAACTCTTCATTCTTTCTCATAAATATAAAAGTCAAAAGAGAAGCACCCAAAATTTACAGTGAATGCCCCACATTTTATTGAACAAGGCAGCTTGTCATTTATTTTTGCAAATCTATGCAGTTATACTGGGAACAGCACGTTCTGAGCAGATCCCCAGGCCTGACTTGGCATTTAACTGGGCCCAACATCCATGTAACAATGTAGTGTGCTGTACGGTTTTACATGATCACACTTGGGTAGGCCTGGATTTTTACAGGAACATTTAAGCACCATTACATTCCTAATCGATGGTATGTTTAGGAGAAGTAAAAATATTTTCAGAGAAGGCAGAAGAACCTGTATTCCTAGTCTATACAAAAATGAGTTAACCTGAGAACATGTTAAGTCATCCATGGTATCGAAAGAGTTAGAATTTAGTATATATAAAAAAATTATTATATAGCACATTGAACATGGATGTCATTTCTATTCTTTTTTCAAACAGTGTATGTCTAGAATAAAATTCAAATCAAATGTCTGTGGCTCCCTGAAGCCCTTTGCAGAATTCGTCTGGTATCTGGCACAGTGTCTGGCACAGAATCAGTAATAAATATTTGTTGACTGAATAATAAATTCTAGTTTGAAAATTCATTGGCATAATATAGCAAAGGTTTTCCAAGACCCCCTCAGCCTCTCGAAGAGAGGTAGAAAAGAAAATTAAGTAATGTTACAGTTATCTACCTTTGGTACCTAACCACTTTTAAAACTTATTTTCATGACCACTTTACAACAGAGCTTTTAATATGTGTAACTGCATGTCTGTAAGGGGGGTATTATTAACCCAATATTATAGCTTAAAAATCAAAAAGCAAAATAATACTTATTAGGGTCTATTCATGGTCAAAGTGTAGAGCTGAGATTCAGAACCTGGGCCATGAGGCCCCCAAACCCATGCTTCCTCTCCTCCATCTCTCTGTCTTTGGCACTCTCCACTTATCACTCCATTTCCTATTTCTCCTGAAAGCACTACATATAACTTAAAACCTACTTGGATTTTGGAGTTAGTCAGAAAAGGCCATCATATCTAGTAATTACACTTGTTCACATATAAAAGAATTGGCTTAATAATGTATATTATATATACTACATAATAAAAATATACATATATCTACACATCGTGTGCATAGAATAAGTTCCTAAGGCTTGGCATAAAGTACATTTCTTATCATATCTGTCCTTTCCTATTCAGAAATGAACATGATATTCTTTAAAGAAAGTTGCTTGAATGTTTCCTTCCCCTAGAAAATGAAGAGGCTAATAACCCAATAAACGTAGAGTATTAAAATTGCCTTGCTGTTAATTTTGCTAAACCTCTGAAAAATCTTCTCTGTTTCCTAAATAAATCTGAAAGCAATAGCCAAGGATCAGGGTTTCCCAGTACATAAAGTAAGCTTTGTCCAGTGGATGTTTTCCTTGTTTTTTTTTCCCTCCTCGATAGAGTGGTAACAAAAGCATAGCTTTCCCACTTTGTCCCAGAGATGGGGGTTTGAAGTCTATTGAAGGCAACTTTGTGCCTTATCTAAGCCTCTCACGATGGGTCACTTAGAGGGAAAGCCCGGCTGCATTAGTCCCTGGACAGGAAAGCCCCCCCCCCACCCCTCCACCCCCCCCTCCCCCCGCCATGGGGACAAGGAGCAGTTCTCTGCTTAAAGGGATCTGGCAGCTTTGCATAAAGGAAGATGTTTATCCCTGTTTATGGCACATCCCTTCTCCCTTTATAATTCCCATGGCTGATGTTACTTTTTATAGCACGTCTGACTGTCTGGGAAGGAGCCACATTGTTCCATGCCTTAGAAAGCAAAAGGAAAGGGTGAGAAACCTTCAGTAATGCTATCTGCAGAAAGGGTTCTGGCTTTCAGAATCTACAGAGCAGATTAACTCTCTCTCTCTCTCTCTCTCTCTCTCTCTCTCTCTCTCTCTCTCTCTCTCTTTCTCCCTCTTTGTGTGTGTGTGTGTGTGTGTGTGTGTGTGTGTATGTGTGTGTGTGTTCACTCAAGCACATATATACAGTATATCTGATAAGGAAGTTTTTTGAAAGGGTAGTTTAATTGAAAAAATCAAAAACTCTCTTTATACATTCCTGCAACTTCTTTGGTATATTGAATACACTGTCAAATGGATAGTGATTATTAATAATTATTTGATCCAAAATTCTAGTGTCATTTTTTATGGTATAATATACAGGGAGAATCCCAAATATATCAAAAAATACCTATGGAACACATCAAATTTCCTGTGATCTACTTTTACTTTTATTGTCGTCACTATGTTTTAGTAAGAAACGAAGGGAAACTTCCAAGCAGAGTTTAATTTTAAAGAGGATACAGGGTGTCTTTTAGAGAGATTTTCTTAATCATCTGGATTAACCGTGACTTTCAACTCCAGATAAGAAATAGGATATCCCATCAGGAGGATTTGCAGCATGTAGGGAACTTTTTGCCAACCAGGAAAGGCTCCCAGGGTCTAAGTTATTAAAGTTAAATTTATTGGTGATTATGTCTATTTCCTGCATAAAATGAAACTTCAAAACAAACACTTGAAAAAGTCAAGAGAGGTCAACTAAATGGCACGGTTTTACAAATGTAAAAGAAGTGGCCATTTTCAAAAGGTCTCATGGCTTGGCAGGTTGAATAAAATGAATGTGAGAGCTTAATGTTAACAATCTCAAATACTGACAAATACTGACACATTGTAGACACACACACACACACACACACACACACACACACACACATACACACATTGTTCACAAGAAATAATAGACAAACTGTCCAAAGATACACAGCTTTAATCCCATCAAGGGGCTTTTGTGACATTGTAACCCAAGAAACTAAAATTTGCGTAGTTGAGGCTGTCCCTAGACCTTCTGGATGGGATTAATTCCATGTAATTCTCTACAGCCCTTTCTAATTGGTTAAAATGTGTAAGACGCCATGCAAAAAGGAATCACTTAACCATCTGCATCTCAGACTGGCCACTTCAAATGGAAAAAAAAAAATTCTCTTGAGAAGAGAAGTCAGCAATTGGCTCTACCTTACGGAAATACAGTACTTACCTTTTTTCCGGACACTCTGACAAATCAAAACAGTGAACACCAACCCCATCACATCAGCAATCTCGTCTCTGGTAGAGGGAGCAATTATACTCTAAATAAGCCTGGAAGCTGCAAACACGGGTGCCTCGATCTGCAAGTCGAGTTTTAAGTCTTGGTAAAAGTAAATACCAAGGCTTGTACAACGACACAGACTGGTTTCTTCTTATAAAATAGAAGTTAGGCCATAACAAAAATAACACATGCTGGATGAAAGAAACATCCACCCAAATCTGTACCTGTTACCCGCCAAAATACTTAACCATTCTGGCGGTTAGAAAATAACAAAAATCATCAATATGACATGAAGGTAACATAATCAGCCAGTTAGTTGAAATTTTACTTTGCAATTTGTTACAGTATTATATAAACACACCTAGAACCCACAAGTCATGATAATAGCAAACTCAAAGAAAAGGATGTTCTAATTATTATATAATGGCCATGATACTTAATGCTTATTCCTTATTCAAACCTAATACATTTGAATGACCCCTCGACCCTGGTATGCAACTGAGATCAGGCATGTGAGCCTGCACACATTTATTTGTAGTGGTCAGGGACCTCAGCACAAACCTGGCCTACGTCTATATTAGAGATCTACATCTATTAAAAGAGCTAAGTGAATTTAGTTATCTGGGTGCTTGTTTTCTTTGGATGTGATGATGGAACAGGTGTGGGAGAAAGGGCGATTTTCTTGGTAAATAGGACTAGAGGTTACAAAACAATGTAGAAGTATATAATAAGACACGGTGATAAAACACCTTATGTTTTGTAGTTAACTATAAGACTGCCATTGTTATTCATAAGAATTAGACTTCTTACTATGAATACATTTAAGAACAGTGTTTTTTTCAAGTATGTTCCTTGAGTAACCTCTGTCTGAATCATCTAGCATCCTTATTAAAAATGCCCTATCCCGATACCTTTTCCATCCTCCATCCTCCTTGGATGATTGACACCAAGTAATCCTTGTTTGTTATGTGCCATCCCCTAGAACAGCACAGGGCTTGGACTTCACTGATACTTCCAGAGTTTAGCAGAGTAGCAGACATTCATGTTGAATGAATTAATGCTGGTTTTAAGAAAGTGGAATTTCATATGCTTTCACAACTAATGCCGTGTGTTCATATGTCAGGAGAGTCGGAGAACAGCATATTGCCCCATGGCCTGAACGCCTGAGCCAATGCTCACACCCTGTTCATGCATAAAGGAAAGGGAGCTAACGTGCATTAAGCACCATGTGCTAAGAATGATGACGGGTGCCTCACAAGTGTGTCATTATAGCCTCACTAGGAGAAAGAAATCACTACTCACTATAGAGCCATAGAAGCTCAGGCAGGTCAGGTTGTATACACAATTTTTCAGACCCATGAAGTAGCTGAAGAAAGATGAACTGCACTCAAGTGGTCTTCTGCTCACTGTTGCAAATTTGGATCAAATGGAGTTTATCCATGCCCGAAGTTATCTGTTTTATCCTGGACATGCTCTAGAAATTAAGAAAAATCCGAAGACAGAGAAGTTGATTCAATACTCCATCTTCTAATTAAGTCAGGCAGGCTATCCTGAAGTAGCCATTTCCAAAATACCACTCTTTGAGCAGCTGGGAAGAGATCTCCCTTCCCCCGGCACTCAGTGTTCCCACCCACCTGCAGCTGGGCCCCAGCCAGAATACCAAAGAGCCACAGGATCAATCCAGAGCTCCAAGCTTCACACATATGGCTCCTCAAGTTTGGGAAGCAACCTAAATCCCACACACAGGCTGGAGTTTCGTGGTCAAGGTTATGTCGTTTGCTAAAGGAACAAAGAGAGCATTAAAGCAGCCCCAGGCCATTTTCCAAGAGATTTGGAGAAAAAAGGAAAAGGTTAGTGGTCATGAGTAGAGAAAAAATAAAAGCTATGTTTTCTAGAGATTTATGTATACGTGCAAATATGTGAATGGGACCCAATACAGAATAAAATAAAGGCTCTTAGGAATAGGTTCCCTTCCTTAGTTTAAAACTCCCTGTTTGAGGAGGATATAGCTGAATAGTGCATTTATACTTGACATATTTGCTGACTATTTCAGAGGTCATGACACATTCATGGCTAAGATCCCACAGGGGCCGAAACAGAAGAGCCCCATAGCAGCCCAGGAAAGTGCATTCAAATGAATTTCATCTCCTTAAAAAGGGTAGTCCGTGTATAATCACACTTAAATGCCATTATAGAAACAAAAGGAAAGAATAAAGTTTTTATATCCCTTTTAAATTACATTTCCCTTATAATTTTATGAAAACTAAATAAAAGTAGTTTTAGAAGACTGATACTAGTTATTAGGTTGGTGCAAAAGTAATTTTGGTTTTTGCTATTATTTTTAATCTTTTAAACCACAATTACTTTTGCACCAACCTATATGTAAAGAATCACTCTCAACTTTAATTAATATTGACAGTGGCTATTGTAATGTCTAAATTTTTCTTTAAAAGTTTGGATTTTTTTTCTTTTTTTTAAAGCCATCTAGGAATGAATATGTCTGTGGTCCAACTTTCTTGCTGAACTATAATAGGAGACTCACTCAGCTTCCCAATTTTCCCACACACATTTTTTTTTTTTATCACACATGCTTTTTTAAAACTTTCCAACTATATTTACATAAGTTTAGGGAGCATCAGGCAGTTGCAAGTCATGGAGAAATAAAGCAAATTTTGTAGTGTTTTAACAGGGATTTCACCTGCCAAGGAAAACTCTGACACCAGCAAAATGTTTATTGGTGAGTTGTTGGTTCGCAAGCAAGCAAGAGAGATGGTATCCTCCCTTTCACCTCAAAGAAGAAAACTTTTTTTGGATTAACCAAAAACTGATTTAGAGGAAGGCCTTCCCCCATCCCTAACAATCCAAAACCCTTTTAAAATTTCATAGTCTTTTTCCAAAACCCCCTTCAGTGTCATAGATGAATTCTAAACCACAGCACTTCCTAATCCAGGATTGCTCACCCAAATCAGGGCCTATGGAGATATTTTTGCTAAACTTTGTTTGCCTCCATCCTGAGACGGCTATACTAAACAACACCCAGAATTGGCCACCAGGGGACATGGGATTATTTCCAGGTCAAGCATATAGCACTAGCATTCCCTTACCTGTTTCCTCACCTCTGTAGAGAAGGTGTATATATCCATTCCCAGTGGACTTGGCAATGATTCTCCCCTGTGCATTGACTAGACAGTTGACCAAATTCCCCCAAATTCCCTCGGCCTGAAATGCTTTTCCCTCACTTCAGTCATGTTCCTGCTCAGATATCACTCATCTCTCAGAAAGGCCTTCCCTGACCCCCTACATAAACTAACCCATCAACACCATTTGTCTCTCTAATGTCTCACCCTGTGTTTTTCTTCCTCATAACCTCGACTTGCTACATTTGTTTGCTGACTGCTTCTCTCCAATTAGAGTGTCAACTCGTTGGGCGCAATAAAATATATTTTGTTTTGTTCAATGCAAAATTGGGTATAGCCCAAATGCCTGGAACAATGCCTGGCAAATATCTCTATGAGATATTTATTTTATGAATTAATAAATGAATGGTAAGAGGTCTTTATCTATTGTGTCAGAAAGGGTTTCAGCCGTCTATTGAACTTTATGTGCATTGCCCTCAGACTTTGCACGTGGCCCTGAGGCAGGGCATCACACTGTAGAATCGGAGGGACTTCCTTCAGGTTCTGGGAAAGTTAGTGCTGGTAAGTGACAGGTGAAAGGACAAAACCCTCACTAACTGTGGCCTACTCACAGGTTTCAGGTCCTTAGTCTACACTCAAAGCTCTCTAGAGAGTGGCTCCACTTCATATTCTAGCCTTCTCCCTCTTGGTGTAAACACACATTCTCAGGCAAAGTGAGCTATTTTCTACTACCCCACCACTATGCTCTATTTATGATATTTGATTTTCCTCCAAAATATTCTTTCCACCTTTCCCAGCTTTCCTGGCACCCTTTGCCCATCATCACACATCTAAATTTCATCTCACTCACCCTTCAAGGACCCCTCCAGGAATCATACTTTCTGTGCAACTCTCCTTCACACACCCACCATCATCACCATGACCACCATCCTGGCTGGAAGAAACCTGCCCTCTCTACTCTCACCATTTAAGATCTCCATCTCTCTTATTGTAATAACACTCTTTACTATGTACTCAAAAGTTTCGGTTGTTTTTGTTGTCATTTGCTTATTTGTTTGTTTTCACGTAATCCTCATCTTTGCAATTAGACCAAGCAACAGTTACCCTTGTTTTTATCAATCTGCCTCCATCCAGCTCATATGCCCAAAACATTCTTTGTTCACAGTGATTCTCAACTGCAAGGTACAAATCCCAAAGTAGGGACGAGCGGAGGTGTGTGTGAAGAGTACCTGAGTCTATGGTGGGGGAGAAGGTATATAGGCTAAAAGAGTACCTGCGTCTTGTTACCCCACTCCTCAATGTCTGACATCCCACAGAACCTCTCTGCTTGTTATTCACCATATTAGACTAGAAACAGTTGGTATATTATTCACCATTGCATCCCCTACATTGTCAGTGCAATGCCTTGAACTTAGTTGGTGCAGAAAAAAAATGTTTGATGAATGAATGAATGCATCCATAGGAAATCTTTCTGTTCCCTTGTACCTAGCACCTCCCTGATCCCTGCTTTGAAACACGCGTCTTTAGGCAGGCTATAAAACACCTTCATCTTTAATCCGTATCCCCCTCCACAGCCACACACACCCTCTGACCAGGCATTTATCTCAGGGCACAAAATGCCATTTGCCTGCTGATCAAAGGCTGTGGGAATGGGCGGCATGAGCAGAATGGCAGCTGCACTCAGATCCTGCCCACACCCTTCCTGTTTGCAGCAGCCCACCCCAGGGACTATTATGTTTTCAGAAGGCTAAACATGGCCCCTCCTTCATCCCCTCCTTCCTTAGTCCTTGCAGACACTCTGTGGGTCTGAAGCGGCAGCCCCTTGCCCATGGATCCTGCTTTCAGCATTTCACTGTACCCAGGCAAGACGCAGATAGCAGACCAGACGCTCCTTTCCCCTTTCCTGGGACGCTGATAAGGCAGTGAAAACAGTTTTCTATTTTCCTGCACAAAAGCTGACTTAGAAGAATGGAGTGGAGCATAAGTGATAACCAGCCAGAATTTGTTGCTTTGTGAAAAGAAATGTGGTGGGGAGAGAATGAGGGAGACTAAAAGCCTTGAGATTTTGCTCTCGGTTGTAAAAGTCAGCTGCCCTCTGACAATGTCCCCTTTCCAGCCCTGTAGTCTCATTTTCCTTCTGTCATGGAAAACGCTGCCCTCAGTTCAGAGGACCACAAATGTCTCCCCATGAGGTTGGCTGGGTCACCTGGGAGCCTCTCATGTCACAGGTAACTGCAGTGTAGCTTACCGAGTTGGAATTAAGGGAGAAGGTGGAAGACAAGAATACCCTCCTGTACATTTAACCCACTCCAATCACATTTCTTACCCTTTGAAACCCACCTGCTTTGTCAATTTCATCTCAAGATATGCTTACAATAATGTTCATCCACTCCACATGATCTTGGTTTGTCCCAAGGGTCCCTGGTCAGGCGCTCTTTAAATAACACAACAGCCTAACTTTTCCAAGTTATTATGAAAGAGGAATACTTCAAAGATGTAGTTGGTATTTGGTGAGTGATATTTGCAGAGGTGAAGAAATGGAGGATTACCATTACTATCTGGAACTGACAAAAATGAAATGAAGGAGAAAAATGGGACTTAAAAACAAAACAAAACAAAAAACAGAACATGTTTCCTAGCTGGCAGTACACTGCCCTGAGGCTGGTGCCGGCCTCTCTCTGCCACCACTTAATCTGGAACCTGGTGCAATGAATGGGAATGCATACCTTATTTTCTTGTTTTAAAAGAAAAAGTAGTTTCCATGAGTCTAATTTGAGGAAATTAATTTGTCTCCAGTAAAGTCCCAATAAGGGTACTGATTTTAAAACCAACCAAGATAGTTCTAATATAAAGTCAGGATGGCAAATCACTGAACAAGATAATCTGTAAGGTATCTGCTGGTTTTAAAATGTTAGGGTCTGTGCTTGCTTCGGCAGCCCATATACTAAAATGTTATGGTTCCATAGTTTAGGGTCCAAGTTTTTCTATTTCTTATTTAGATAAAGTTGACATGTAACATTACGTTAGTTTCAGGTGTACAACATAATGATAGCAGTTACTAAGTATTTTGTAAGTGTTTTGTAAATAGCAATTTGTAAGTATTAGGTTGGTGCAAAAGTAATTGTGGTTTTTGCAATTATTAACTTCTTAAACCGCAGTTACTTTTGCACCAACCTAATATTGTGAAATGATAAGTCTATGAAATGATGTCTATTAAATGATAATAAGTTTACAAAATGATAATAAGTCACCACAATAAGTCTAGTTAACATCCATCACCACCAAGTTTCTCTATTAATCCTTTTCTCATTTACCTAGAAGACTTGTTTATAAGCTCCTTACTAGGCTCCCATGTCTTTCTGAAACTGGTGGAGAAAGAAATTCAACAACTGGCTGCTGCTACTTCTTCTTCCTGGGACATAAGAGCAGGTGGCGGGGCATTTGCTCAGTCGCCCAGGGACCCAATTTCACAAGACATGTAAGTTTGGAGGGCTCCGGGAAAATTAAAGCAGGGTCACATTCATGAGCTGAACTTACCCAAGAAAATATGGAATTCCATTGAAATAGTAGCAGTGAGGAGAAGAGGACACAGTAGTGGAACAACTCTACCAGGCAATTTAGATTCTAATCCATTTTCATTATGAACAAGGCTGAGCTAAACCAAAACAACGCGCCTTAGTCACCGTCTGGGATGTGCCTTCTCTACTTTCCTTGATTATCTTTACAAATCTCATGCTATCGTAGCTGTTTGCTCCCTCAATTGCAACCAAGTCTTTCTAACGATCTCTCTGCTCCCTTTCTGCCTCCTTGCATCAAGCTCCCTGTACCGAGTTTCTAGAGTCCACGGTTTTGTCATCACTGCAGACTTACTCATCTCCCCCTAGAGAGGCTCTTGCACCAGTGAACAGCTTTGAGAGGGACTCTTGGTGACAACGGCCTAAGGCATTACCAACAATTCTTAAGTGGTCTTAACATCAAGTATGCATCTGTATAATCAGAAAAGGAATAAGCAGCACAAAATTAAGTAAACTGTCAAATATTACATGCAAATGGAGTAGACAATAAAAAGCAAAAGATAAATGTGATTATGTTAACTTAAATCTTTAGAATAACATCTCAGGGATTGGAAAGGATTCTATTTACCATATGGGCCAATTCCCAAAGGATGCTCTCTTCAGCATCTCTGGCATATGGCCATCCAGGATCTGACTAACCATCCAGAGATGGGGTTAATTCTCTCAAAAGGCGTCCCCTTCCAGTTCGGATCTATTTTAAGTGCAACTAAACTGAAGTCAAATACCAAATTAGAAGCACTTCGAGTTATAGTACAGCCCTAAAGAAAACAGCAGCACATATCACAACAAGAAGAAAAACACAAATTGGGGAGGAAGATTGTAGAATGAGTACCAGTGGTCTGAGATATTCATTTCTCGTTTTCCTTTAGAATCACTTTTAAAATTGCACATTCACATGTCCTTTGTATGCCCCCACCTAGAGAATGACTATTTCAATTCAGCTGCTTCTGCTATTACATATAAAATGGATGGGGATAAAATATCTTAAAGTTAAAAAATAATAATAATACAAATCTCTTCCTAAAGTGAGTTTTGGGGTTTTTTTGTTTGTTCGTTTTATTTTTTTAATAATGAATTTGTTCTTTGAAGCACCAACTATTTGGTAAAAAGTACCTCATCTTTGTGTTCTAGTTATTTCAATGCTATGGATAAGAAGAGCATATCATTATTGT
Source organism: Rhinolophus hipposideros (assembly GCF_964194185.1). Taxonomy (NCBI): domain Eukaryota; kingdom Metazoa; phylum Chordata; class Mammalia; order Chiroptera; family Rhinolophidae; genus Rhinolophus; species Rhinolophus hipposideros. The sequence continues at coordinate 34,326,823 of NC_138049.1, read as the reverse complement.
CTCTACTCTTCTCAAATTCTAGACTTGTAGGAAAATTGACCTAAGTATGTGTAGCAAGAACATAAAAACCATTGGAGTCATAGAGTATCATTTAGGTCTGATTCTTAAAGACAAAATTTTAACCCAAGATGCTCTAGGTAAATAATGTAGATGAAGAAAAATAAGCATCTATTGAGGGATAAAATTTGCTCTTTGGGATTAATTCCAGATCTTAATGCATGAATGTTACTTCTTCAATCTGAAAATATTGCTTTTTGGGCCTGTTGTGTTAGTCAAAACAAAGATACCCCATGCACATGTTGTTTTTAGTATAAACCAAGATATATTTATTTTTTAAGTACAATTGGTGAATATAGTGCTCTGAAATGATTATATTTTCCAGGATAGAAAAGAAAAAAAAAGAAACAGCAAATATTTATTGAGCACTGACTATAGGCCTGGTACTATGCTGAGGGATAATATGTAAAGCATATATTATCTCATTTAAAAGAGTGATTTTTTTTTCTTTATCTGAAACCACTGCCCATGTACTAGAAAATTGAATCAGTATCCACCTTTTATATTTATGTGGCACTTTAAACTTCTGAGAGTACTTTCATATCTTTAATCTCTTTAAAATCCTATGTGGTTGATAGGGCAGATACTGATAAAACCAAGAAGATGTTGGGTGAAATTGCCTACGACAACCAAATATGGAGTAGCAGACTAAAAATAGAAGCTAAGTCCTACTGTGTTCTATCCTTACTTATAATATGAGAAAAATGTAAAGGTTGTTTTTAAGTGTCTTTGTAGTTTAAAAACCCCTACTCTATAAGTCATTGCCCAAGAGGTAATCAGCTTTACTAACTTCCAGAACGCTTAGAAAATAGTGCTGCATTCATCAGTTTGCTGTCAAATCTAGACTCATCTCCACCTTCACAGATCTGGAGGTAGGTCTTAACCTTAGAAATTCACTTACGTTTAACCAAACTAGCATTGTCTCACATGCTCTGGGTGTTTGAGATGTGAATGAGCTAAAGTTTCTAAGAATCCTAAGTATCCTTTGGAAAGATGAAGGGAAGAGATCATTCCAACTGGGAGACATAGAGAAGTCATCAATAAGTCCAGTAAAAATAAATATATGCAAGTGCTGTTCTTCAGCATGATGAATGAAAATAACTTTTTGTAGACCTGAATTCTATGAGTTAGCTCGATAAGTTCTTGGAACGGTCAGAGAAGCATATCTAATGGGGAAGCATCATTTATTTGTTTGCTGTACATTATTCTTCCTGTCTATCCAGTGCTCAGCTCAGAGACGAGAGTCACTGTGTTTTGTGTTTTTTTTTTAATGGTTGAGTAAATGCATTTATCAGAAACTATTTTTTAAAAATCAATAGTATTATAAATGTATCTATTCACTTGCTCAACAGATATGTATTGAATATAAGTCTGGACACAGTCCCCGCTCACGTGGAGTCTAGTCTGTAATTTAATGAAAGGGACATACATTAAACAACTAATCACACAATTGCTTTGTGACTCCACTGGTGTTTGGTTTTTTTCCCCTCCGCCCTGCTCCTGGAATTGAGGGCTCCTTCCTGCTCTACTATGGGCCACATGCCAAGACTCACCTGGCTGCTATACTGAGATCCCCTGTAAAACTCTGCTTCCTCTCCAGGACCCATGAGGAAGAGTTTGGGGCAGGCCTCAACTCCATTTGCAGCCCCATCTCTTTCTTTCTCTATAACTTCACCACACATGTATGGGTGTATAGGCAAAAGTAAGGGAAAATCACAAAATATGAAAGAAGAAATGCCAAACTATATGCTAAATACGACATCATAACTCAAGGGGAGACTACCTCAAAAGTGAAACTGCCTCCTAGGGAGTAAACTGGTTCTGAACCACCTCCCCGTGAGCTCCGCTAGCCCTTTCTTTTGCTCTGAAGCACCTTCTTCAAGTCTCCATCTGCCTTTCAGGAAACTCCACCTTAGATTGGCATAGATGCTTTTAGTAATGCCATGTTTAGAAAACAATAATGTTCACACGAAAAACACATATAAAAATATGTCATCTTTATTCATGGTGCCTTAGGAGGGAGGGCAGTGGTGATGCAGTGGTGATTATAAGGCATGTCTAGCCATCACTAAGCCTCCAAACCACCTTTGAAACTGCCCCTGGTGGAATCATTTCCACTGGGGGTAGGGATGGGGGAATACCTTTCAAGACTAATTTCACAAGGAATATCAGAAATGGCAAGATTCTCCAGACAGTGGACCTACTCCTAACATGCTACCCACGCCCCGAAAAGGGTTTCCTATTGCTCTCTCAGAACGTGCCCTGGCCCCTTTCTGGAAGAAAGTTCTGGAATAAAGAGTAAATAAATGCTGCAAGTGTCCCAGAGGAGTCACCAGGGAGGCGAACATCAGATGCCCAAGGACAGGAAAATTCCACCTGGGAGCAATAGTGCAGGCAGGAAGTTCAATTAACTTCATGTCTCATGATTTCCTGAGTAACTGCTAAGTGCAGGCACTGTGCTAAGGTCACAGAGCAGCAAGTCATGATGAGAAAGCACGCAGACTTTTCCATGAGGATGTCTACCAGGCACTATGGGAATGCAGACACAGAGCAATGGAGCAGGGCTCCATCCCAGAGAAACAGCTCTTGAACAAGAAAAAAATAAGCAAGGGTACAGCATCAGTTAAATGGGCTAGCGATTCCAGTTTTGGACAAGGACAACTACTGAGCAGGCAATTCCAGAGATCATCCTGAAGCCTGAGCAAGAGCCATCCACAGGGTCACAAATACTCCCTGCGGTGTTGCATGGGTAGGCAGAGGGGGAGGCAGAAAGGGGCCAGGCAGCTTGCTGCTGACCCCACAGGGACGGGAGGACATCTCACAGAGACTCTACACCCAGGGGTTCATGTGTCCTCAGGATGCCTTCTTGCCGAATCTGTTGCCTCAGACATCAAGGGCCCCCAAAGCCTTGGTCACCCGAGTGCCACAGGCGCCGAGGTCCCGACTCCATTGCTCTCAGAGGGCCCTGCCCTGACCACATTCTCCCAGGGGAGCCGTGGCTGCTTTCTCCAGCTTTACCTTTGTTTTCCTAGTCTGTTCCTCCCTGTGCTTGTTTGTATAAGAAAACCTCTCTCCCTGTTTCCTGTGTCTCTGTCATTTCCTTCCATTGCCATTCTATACTGTGGCACTGAGAGCTCTTGTTTTTCTTTCTGACCACAGCTAGTCTCTGGGAATGGCCTGTAGGTGTGCAGCCATGTGGAGGAAGGTGGGTTTGCCAGGGCCGGTTCAGAACTGGTCTCAACATCAGAAGATCACAGTAAACTGGTGGGAGTGGTCTTTACTTGTCAGCTAGGGAAGGAAGAAACTCAATATCAGGAGACAGCTTCTTGCCAATTAATCCTCAGACACTACCTAAATGAAGGCCTGTTCCAGGGAATGAAGACTGCAGATGTCCGATAGGGCTGATAGCCGTCTTTGCCAAAGGAAGCTACGACTGTCCCATCTGCTTCTGGCTTTTTGACATGTTCTTACTGCTTGTAAATTAACTCAAAATCAACTGAGCTTTATTTAAAAGGGAACCTAAACAGAGATGTGAAACCAGGCACAGGACACACAGATGCTGAATGAAACCCATTTAGGAATGGATTTCCTTGCGGGTCTATTCAGTGCTCTGACCTGTTATCCCTTTGGATCAGCCCACTATTCACCCGGCTTGCACTGTAGTGTAAGATAAACTACTTCATGTTTTCCTGGCAGAGCTTAAATCAGGCAGGTTCTCACAGGAGCTCAGATCCTGGGTTATTTTCCTGAGTACAGGGAGAAGGAACTGAAAAAGTAGCTGGCCTGGGGAAAGAGGAATGTGATGCCTTTTCATTTACCATTGAAATGCCAATGCCTGGCTTATGCATCGATTTCCAAATATAAATGGGAGCAACACCTTGGTCCATATTTCACTGAAGGACTAAGGGTGGCCTTGGCGCAGCTTTGTAACCCAGGACTTTTTTTTTTTTTTTAGTGCAATTCCAACAAAGTGAACGGAGCAAATCTGACACAGAATTTCAGATTGGTTTTCATCAGACATGTATTGAAAAACACATGTATTTTGTTGACTGTCACCTAGCAGAAGTTTGTGGTTCTGTTTTGGTAGCATTTGTTCCATAAACCTTTCATGGTTTTTGCCAGCAACTTTTATTCCACTTTCCCCACCAGTTATGACACTAAGGGTCACTCATCAAAGCGATTTTGTTTATTTCAAGTTTTAAAGGGCAACGTGGTTGCCAGGAACATGTAAACTTACTGATTTCTGTTACAGCAGTAGAAAGCTATAAAGCACAAATGTAATAGAAACATATCAAATTCCCTTCTTTCAAATAAAGTTGTGTTTTTCGTTAAAGGATTTAACTATACCCTGTGCCATCCCTATGCTGCAAAGCTGCTAATCTTGGGACACAATTTAAATATGTTGCCACTTACAATTTAAGGAAACAATAGACCATACTACTTAGGACCAGGAGCAAATTAAAGTTTGTAAAATCCTTTCCAGGGACCCCTCCCCGCAAAAACATCAGATTAGTAAAAAAGTCATTTTAGAGAAGACATTCTATTAAAAATAAAGAGCTGTTCTTTTTTAAAAATGAAGAGATTTCTTTCTCAAGTGAAGTATTTTTCAAAGATTATTAAGTATGAAATGAAATGATTTTTGAGTTGTGTTTCAAATTAAAAAGAGGTGAGTTGGTGGAGGTTTATATGAACAAGAGTAGTGAGGGCTTTGTCTGGGGTGATGGGTAAACGATGACCCATTATAGTAATCCGTCTACTTTTGCATGTTTCAATTTACAAAATAAAAAAGAACAGTGGGAAGTAAAAAATAAAAGTATTTTCCTGTACAGAAAATTAACTGGTATTATTTCTTCATTTGGTTTTTCTAATCAAGTAACAGTTGACTAGCATGTCACTCTGATGCTGTCTTTTGGCAAAGGTCAGAAGTGTTGGAACTGTTGGAAATCCAGAAATTTGAGCAGGTACATCATTTTTTAGATGACCTGTGAAAGAAATGCAAATCGCATAACTACAACGACAATGACTTGATTTTAACGTGGTTAATGCTCCAGTCTGGGCAACTTCCAATTTAGACTTTTCGTGTGTTCGTTCTTAGGCTTGGAGTGGCCTTTTCCTTCAAAGGTATTCCTTAGTTCATTCATTTATTCTTTTCTTTAGATTCCACATATAAGTGAGACAGTCTCAGAGACATAGAGGAAAAACCGAGGGTTGCTAGATGGGAGGGGAGGTGGGGATAAAAGGGAAGGCCTAGGGGATTAGAAAGCACAATTGGTAACCACAAGATTGCCATGGGGAAACGAAAGTCAGTTGGGGGAATGTAATTAATAATGTTGTAAAGATTTTGTAGGGTATCCGATGGACACGTGTCCCATTTGGGAGACCACCTCAGGGAGGATGTAGATGCCTGGTCACTGCACTGTACACCTGAAGCTGAAGCTGAACAATAATGAATGTCAACTGTAATTTAACATATATATATATGTTTTATATATATATATATATATATAGTTATATATATATATATATATAGTTACATATATATATATATATAGTAATTTAACATATATATATATGTTTTATATATATATATATATATAGTTATATATATATATATATATAGTTACAAGAAGTGGAGTTCAGCATTAGGAAAAGAGACAGTGGAAATGTAATGGCTGTATGTGATGTCAGAGGGGTAGTAGATGGGGGAGGGGGTTATCACTGTGTGAGGGATATGAATGATAAACGTTTAACTATTACATTGTTTTGTGAACCTGAAACTAATAAAAAAATGTTTTTAAAAAAAGGTATTCCTTAGAAGTCTATGGTAACAACATTTGGAAGATCAATTATTTTCATTAATTTATGTATTTTTAGATAGAATAAGGTTTATGGAAAATCTGAGAATAACAGTGTTGGTGAATAAACCCTGAGAAACGGGTTTTTCCATCTCCAGCTTTAGAACAAGCAATGACACACACGCTTATCTGGGAGTGTTCTAGCATTTACCTCTATGGGAGAAAGTCTTTTTATGAAAATATAAAGCCCCCTCAGCACGTGAAAGAGGAAGGGCCGTGTGACTTCCAGAACCTCTAACTCTTGATACAGATGCAAGCCTGTGTTTTCTAGGAGGACACCTCAGGCTTTTGTTAGTGTTCCTTCTCTGTACTGCTGTTCAGAGCCTTGGGAGACAACTTTTTCATCAGTGGTTATTGCAACATCTTCTGCCTAGGCTATTTCAGTTTCCGCAGTTATCTATTTCACCCAAATTACATTTATTTACACATAGGCAAAGGAAGCACTAACTAATCAATCACTGAGGTAATTTTCTCATTTTCAAAGAGTACGGTGAGAAGATCCTCAAGACTTCCATGGCAAGCAAATAACCTTCGTAGTAGGAAAGTCAGTTAGGATCCTGGCCCAGAGGTTGTTAGTCAATCTCATTATGTGGTCCAGATGAGGAGCAGAGAACAGAGCCCAATATTTTTGTAAGTAAACATTTATGGTATTTATAGTTTGCCCTCCCAGAGGAGATTTAAGAACCAGCCTTTGGCATTGCATGGGGAAATACCTCACTGCGGCGTGCACTGTATTTATATTTCAGGCCGTTACAGAGACAGGCTGTCCACTAAACTGAGCCGAAATAGAAAAGAATCCCTGCCTCTGTGTGGGTTAAATAAAGATCACAAGTTACAGCAACCAGCCTCAAAGGACTGAATGGGCCTCTCCCCAGACACTCATGCTACTTATCTGGAATCTTAATCCCAGTCTGCACCTTTTGATCAGGCAAGCCCCAGACCACAGAGGACTTATCGAAGGGGCTGGAATTTGCACTGTGCCCTATGCACTCCATCTTACTGGCCACTTGTAGACTGGATTATGGGACTAACACTTCAACACTCACAAGTGGAGGTCTGGGAGTGGCTCCTGGTGTCCATCAGAGGCAAGGTGCCATGAGTCAAGTGGGAGGTCAAGCAGAACACGCCGGAGGCCGTCCACAGCCTCTGGGGCTCTCCCCAGCTCTCCGTGTTAACAGAAACATCCTTCCTCTCTGCACAGCAGCAGGGGGGGATTTTTCTCTTGAATGTAATCATGAAATTCCATTTCTGAGTCTTCCTTCACTTCTGCACATGCTTTCCTTTTCAGGGTGGTCTTGTCCTGTGTCTCACTGGCTTCCCATTTCACCCCAGGAGGTGGCTCCCACCTGTGCAACAAGCGGGTAGAAGTCTTCTAATCTTCCAGTCGGCTGGTTTCTGTTATCAACCTCCAGGCCGGCTGTCTTCCAAGTTCCGCTTGTAGGGACAGCAATAGCCCCCAGTCCTTCAACCCATTTCCCAGTTAAACTGGACAATTACTAAGATTATTTAGTCCTCTACTCCCAATCTGATTTTCCCATCACCTGTGCCATAGATCCTAATTTAGAGCTGCCCTTAGCTAAAAATTATAAAACAGAAGATATGCAAACCCTTGGGGGTCCCTCTTCCCAACCTTGCACCTCAATTCCCCATCTCCTCGTACTAACTCTTGAAAGAACAGAGGCCCCTCACTGCAAACCCCACACTGTACTGCCACTCTTGTGTAGTTTCTTTTCAAAATTTTCTTTCTACCATCCAGAGTATCAAAATTTCCTTTCCTTGTGTTGCATTTCTTTCTGTCCCACCAAATGAATTCTTGTTTGGAGAACCCGGTTCGTAAATACTAATTAATATAAAGATGTTAATAGAGAAACAGGGCTAAATGCGTAATGCCTTCTGAAAAGTATTTTAACAGTGATTTAAACAAAAGAAATGATTTTATGCCAGAATTTTTAACTACCCAGGATGATGACTAGCCCAAGAAAAATTTATTTAGGGGCAAAGGATCCTTTCCTGTCTTCTCTTTCCATATAACCCACCCAGCCCTTGTTATGTAAGGGTGATCCTGATTTTTTTTTCCTATCAACTTTTCCCAAAGTCATACATCGTCCACGCTCATTTCAGCTGAAAATCACACTTCCAGACCTAGTTGGCTGCTGTTCACTCAGGATGGCTATGTGATGCAATGGAAAGAACCACGGCTTTGGAATCAGACAGACTTGGGTTCCAGACCCAAATCAATCACCTGCTAGCCTTGTGACTTTGGCAAGAATTAGGTTGGTGCAAAGGTAATTGCGGTTTAAAGGTTAAAAAAAAAAATGCAAAAACTGCAAATACTTTTGCACCGATCTAATATTAACTTCTTTGAGACCTTGTTTCTTCATCTGTAAAATGGGAATTTATTAGTTATTTCCAAGTTGCTGAGCAAATTGAACGAAAGAACATACATAGTTGTTTAATGCAGCAGTTGCCTTTAAAGCTAGTCATCTGTAGTTCTTGGAGTCATGGTTTTTAAACATAAATATCATCTGACAACTGCAGTAAATATGGGTTAACTTATTGTCACTTAACTTCTCAGTTTGGACTAATAATTGCTTCATTCAATACTGCAGAAGTAGCAAACAAGAGCCCACCTATTGCCTTTATGTGCTAGAAAACATAGGAAAATACTGAGATTATTTGAAATCCAATTTTTTGCTTAGTCTGGATCATGGGAAGCTTAAAAACAAAGGAAAAGATGTGGAAAGTGAAAACATTGAATGTCTTAATGTCATTCTTCCTACAGAGGGAGGAAATTGCCTTCACATTCACCTTTTTAGTATAAAAGCTAGCCTCGCTTCAAAGAAGCACAAACATCACATTTTCCAACCTGACCCTTGAGAATGTTCACTATAAAATGATAAGGCTCTCTGTGAAGACGTCTTCCCAAGTAACAAATCTAAAATTTCTCTGCTTCTTGATAATTCCAGAGATAATTCTCTGCTTCTTGATAATTTCCATTTGTTTTTAAACTAACCATGAATATTTGATCTGGTAAAATGTCCCATTTCTGTATAAAAATAGTGATCTAAACACACTTTAGAAAAAGATAACATTTATTAATTTTTTAAGTATATATTAATTTTTTAAGTATATTTTTTAAGTATATTAATTTTTAAGTATATCAGAAAGGGAAATACATTGGACTAAAGCTGTCACCTACTCTTATGTTAGTGATTGCTATCTCCTTGCAGAGCTAGTCTCTCACAATTTAATTTAACAGATTCCTCTTTTTTGGAGGGTGTGTGTGTGTGCTCACACATGCTTTTCATACAAAAGTCAAACCTTTCTGCTTCCTGGGCTGGGAAAGGAAATGTCAATATTTTCCTTACTTCACCTTGAGTCACTATTGTAAATCTGTGGCAAGTGAGTTTACTTGAGTAAAAAGTTAAAATAACAGTAAAAATGTGGCTATTATTTATTCCCCCCAATTCTGAGTTGAGGCTTCAAAGGCTCCAGGAGTTTCTGAGCGTGCCCAAGGTCGCCTAGACTTCGGTGGCAGAATTGAGACTCGAGCCCAAGGAGATCTGACAACACTCTGGTGTATTGAGGTCGGCAGCACACACTGGCCTTGTGGGAACCAGTCACCTTTGTGCCATTCACTCCACCTGAATCCCGGCCAGGTGTTCTTCAGAGTATGCTATTGTCACAAGCGGTGCCTACTGAAAGAGTGAGAGACAGAGCCGCGCACACAGTCTCTACCAGATCCAGCATGCCAGAGGGTACACACTCCAGGAAGGAGGCAACTGAGCTGACTTCTGTTTCTCTGTCCTTTTAGAACCCTAGTCTTACCCACTGTGCTTCAAGTAGAAAAACTATCATGAAAATTCTTCCTTCCCCGTAGGCCTAAGTAGGCTCCTCCTTCAGGCTTTATTCTCCCTTTGATAAACCTTCATATCTCTTTCTGGTAACTCAAGAAATCATAGTGATTCTTCTTTTCAAAGGTCTTCACAATCCATTTGTTCATTTCTACTCCTGTTGCCTACACCCTGGTCCTGTGTTTTATAGTTTCATATCTAGGTTCTTGCAACTAGCTCTAAATTGCTTCCCTAGTTTCCAGAACCCCCTACCACCACCACCGACTCCCACACCCCAGAGAGAAAAAGTCACAAACACACCTCACAGTCTATTTTCTATGGCACACCCAGGTTTATCAGCCTCAAATCCTGTTGGTGTGATGGAAAGAGCAGAGTGTAGGATCAAAAGACCTGCTTTAGTACAGGTTCTATCACTGACTAATTCTTCGACTTTGGTTGAGTTATAGAAAAGGGTGAACTCTCAGCAGGATCTGGGGAACATTGGTAGAAATAGATTGGATCAAGGAACAGTTGTATGTAATTGAATGTACTGATATGGGTACACTCACCTAAGCCCAAGATTCTCAACCTTGTCAGCACATTGGAATGACCTTTAAAAATATTGATAATGCTGAGGTCCAACCCAGAGATTCTGATTTAACTTTGCTGGGGGGTTAACCTGGGCATCAGAGATTTTTAAATTGCTGCAGATGTTTCTATAAGACACCAAGGCTGAGAAACTCTGAAGAACAGTTTTCTTAGCCAGTTAATTGAAACAGTGAATGAGGCTGAAATATCACAATTGCCCTTGGAGAACACAAAGTCCAAAAGCTTAAAGAGATGGGAGTGTTAGAGTGATCTATTATGTGCAACCTGCCCAACAACCCAATCCCCTTCCTGCTTCTGCCCCCACTTCAGAAGACCCATATGATGCTCCCCCAATTAGGAAATGCCTTGGTGAGAGAAAGCTCTACCTTAGAAAGCTCTATAGAGATACAGGGTTGTCTCTATGTCAGAAATAGTGAGTGGCGTGGTGATGCTGCCATGGAATTGGGTCCTGATTTGAATGGCAATAAAATCTAGGTATGAAGACTTGAAGGAAGTAATTAGCATCACAGGGACAGGAAGAGGTGATCAGAGTGTTGAAACTGAAGGAATCTGGTGGTGACTTACTGGTCACAGCACCCTTAAGAATGGGAAAGATGGGCAGTTTACCAGGGTATTGGTTGATCCACATATCTTTAAAAAAAAAAAAACAGTATATTTAATCAGAAGGAACCAGACTAGTGTAACTGGAAACAACTCTAGATATAGAGACGCCATTCCTCTACCACTGTCCCCATCAGGTGTTCCAGAGTCTGCAAAGGGAGAGGAGTGGACCTTTTCTGAAAACGTATTGCAATGACAGTTATGTCCTAGCCTTTCCTATCCCCTCTAAGACTGAGTGGAGTAAATGATTTGTATTTTGGGGCCTTCTTGGGTCTAAGATTCCATTGCCCTAGGAGAATTCTAATCGTGTATCAATCAAAATCCTTCAGTAGTTTTTCCCTGACCAATTCCCTGACCAGGAAATACCAAATTCACTACCTGGCATTCAATTTCCTGTGCTACCTTTCCTGTATCATCTTCCACTAGTTCCTGTAGCGATGCTTCCCAAACTTTGTTATCCATGGCATATTTAAAAATAATAATATTTGCCTGGAACTCTAGGGTACATGGTCAGAGCTGGTCACAGCTGGAGGTGGTTGCTCTCTCAGCCCCAGGTCCCTCCAAGTCATCCCAAAGGCTGATGGGAATCAATATCTCACACACCTGTTCCCACCCAAACCACACCTTTGTGCTTCACTTAGGTGAGTTCCGGCTGTGAAGCTCTGTGGCCCACAGGAATCACCCCTCCACTTCAGGGCTATCTAGTCTTATTGCTTTTAAAAAGCCTTACTCTTTATCACCTCAGCATTTTTGCCTTCCCATTTCCTACATCTCCACTTCATTCCTCTCTGTCTATCCAAGCCCAACACATCTTCTGATAAGCTACAGGAGTCCCAAATCTTCCCAGAAGCCTCCCCCACAGTGGAATTCCCAGTGCTTTTTCTTTGGAGCACTCACTTGACATTGACTGGTAATCCATCTTGAATCACTACTGCCTTTCACACGAGTTACATGTTGCAGGGCCATGGCTCCAGAAGCTCAACAGTTTTGAGAATGCACTGCCAGCACTGCTACCTTTTTGGACATTGGCAGTGAAAGAATTCACTGCCAGAGTAGCTGGACAGGAGAGGAGAATGGTAAATGCCAAGGAGTGGTCAAAAAGTCTCTTCTGCAAGCTACCTGGGAGACACTCCTGGGAACTTCCACACTATCTGCAGGTGTCATGTGCTTCCACAGAGAAGTGCTGATGTGTGGCAGTGATTGAGCCACTGTTTCCAGCCCCAACTGGGATGGCTTGGGAAATGCAGGGTAGGGAGGAGACTGAGCTTCTCAAAGTCAGAAAGCGTATATCATGTCTTATCTACACGGCGAATATACAAAGACTCAGTAGGTATTGCTTAAACTTAGTTAAAATCCACCTGGGAGAGAGCATTTATAAATGAATATTTGTAGTGGCCAGAAACAAAAGCTGTGACTAACTTCAGGAGAGGAGTTTGCTGAAAAATGACCGCACAGCTCGCAGATTGGAAGGGAAGGCTAACCATCCAGGCCTGGGCAAGGCTAGTGAGGATCTCCTACACAGGAGCGAGTGGACTTCTTTGGACACTGCTCCAAGGGCCTTCACTACCTGGGTGTCTGCACAAGGTCCCAACTCCCAGGGGACAGTCTGTCTGGTGTAATCACAGTCATATGTTCCCATCTGGGATGGGGGTAGGCGTCACGTGGAATCGGAAAGAGCATTTCCCCAAGAAGGAAATGATGAATAGAAAAATAAACAAGTAATAATTGCCTACCACAATGCCCAGTAGCTTTTCTCTGTCTGATCGGTTGACTCCTTGATTCACCATTAACATTTCACCTCACTTTATAGCTGACCCAATGATTTTCACATATATTATCTAATCTAATCTCATTTTAATACTCCTGAGTTCGTTTTTGTTTATATTCTTCTTTTAGAGATGAGAAAATTAGGTCTTAGATGTCATTTGCACAGAATTGAAATCCATTTCTCCTAAGTAGAAACTCCAAACTCTTTCCATTATATAACTCTATTCCCTTTAAAATATATATATTTTAAAATATGACATTTGGAATCAAATATGAATCAATTTGAATGCCAAAATACAAAAGATCTATAATACTATGGGTGAAAAGTAAGTGCTGGTGTACAAAAGTAATAGTATGTGCTGGATGCTACGTCTAGATCTATCATATGCTAGGTTTAACTCAAATTAAATTCAATAAACTTACCCAAGCACATAGGATGTGTTCCAGAGGCTAGGGAATCAAATCTATATGACATTTAGTCTCTGTGCTTACATAGTTCAAATTAGTTCATCTACATAAACAGAGGCAGACATCTAAATAAATAATTACAATAGGGATGCTTTAGGAACATTATATTTTAATTGTCTATTTATTTATATTCCAATATACAAAGTCTTTTGGAATCAGGGGTTCTGCTTTATTTATTTATTTATTTATTTATTTATTTATTTATTTATTTATTTATTTATTTGCATTCCCAGCACTGATCACAGTGTCTAGCACAGAGCAGATTCACAATCAATATTTATAGGATAAGCAAATTAATGAATTCATAAAAAATAGCTACGTGTAATGGAAACTCAGTTGAGAGAGGCATTATTTTGTTTTCTGGATTAAGAAAAGCTATATTTTGACAAATGGTAGGATGAGTTTTTAAGGAATCCATGAAAACCACTTGTCTGCAGGCTGGAGTTTTGCTCCGTAAGCATGCTCATGACTGGAAAGGCCTCAGCACAATCAGAGGGACAGTCTTGGGCCCGTAGAGGACATTTGCACTGTTCTGTCCCAACAAACAGATACTCCAAAACGTAGCCTTAATTTAGTTTCTTTAAGATCTGCTTCACCCTTTGCTCTACATTCAGGAACACGACAAGGTTGTCCCCTATCACCTCTGCTTTTCAACATAGTGTTGGAATTCCTTGCCAGAGCAATCAGGCAAGAGAAAGAAATAAAAGGCATCCAAATTGGTAATGAAGAAGTTAAATTGTCACTCTTTGCAGATGACATAATCCTATATATAGAAAACCCTAAAGACTCCACCAAAAAGCTATTAGAAACAATCAATGAACACAGTAAAGTTGCTGGCTACAAAATCAACGTACAAAAGTCCATTGCTTTCCTATATACCAACAATAAAATCTCAGAAAAACGAATAGAAAAAACAATTCCTTTTGCAATTGCAGCAAAAAGAATAAAATACCTAGGAATAAACTTAACCAAGGGTGTGAAGGATTTATATGCTGAAAACTATAAGACATTTTTGAAAGAAATTGAAGGAGACACAAAGAAATGAAAAGACATTCTGTGCTCATGGATTGGAAGAATCAACATAGTTAAAATGGCCATATTACCCAAAGTCATATACAGATTTAATGCAATCCCCATCAAAATCCCAATGGCATTTTTTAAAGAAATAGAACAAAAAATCATCAGATTTGTTTGGAACCACAAAAGACCCCGAATAGCCAAAGCAATATTTAAAAAAAAGAACAATACTGGAGGTATCACACTCCCTGATTTTTGCTTGTACTACAGGGCTACAATAATCAAAACAGCTTGGTATTGGTGGAAAAAAAGACACATAGACCAATGGAATAGAATTGAGAACCCAGAAATAAAACCACATAAATATGGACAGATAATTTTTGACAAAGAAGCTAAAAACATATAATGGAGGAAAGACAGCCTCTTCAATAAATGGTGCTGGCAGAATTGGATAGCTACATGCAAAAGAATGAAACTGGACTGCTATCTGTCACCATGTACCAAAATTAATTAAAAATGGATCAAAGACTTAAGCATAAGACCTTACACAATAAACTGCATTGAAGAAAACATAGGTACTAAACTTATGGACCTTGGGTTCAAAGAGCATTTTATGAATTTGACTCCAAAGGCAATGGAAGTAAAAACTAAAATAAACGAATGGGATTATATGAAACTGAAAAGCTTCTGCACAGCAAAAGAAACTATTGACAAAATAATGAGGCAACCAACTGAATGGGAGAAGATTTTTGCAAACAGTGCCTCTGATAAGGGGCTAATATCCAAAATATACAAGGAACTCATGAAACTCAACAACAAAAAAACAAACAACCCAATTGAAAAATGGACCTGAAGAGACATTTCTCCAAAGAGGATATACAAATGGCAAATAGACATATGAAAAAATGCTCAACATCGCTAATCATCAGAGAAATGCAAATGAAAACCACAATGAGCTATCACCTCACCCCAGTCAGAATGGCTTTCATCAACAAGACAAATAGTAACAAGTGTTGGAGAGGCTGTGGAGAAAAAGGAACCCTCATATACTGTTGGTGGGAATGCAGACTGGTGCAGCCGCTATGGAAGGCAGTGTGGAGGTTCCTCAAGAAATTACGAATAGAATTACCATATGACCCAGCAATCGCTCTCCTGGGTATCTACCCCAAAAATATAAAAGCATTTCTCTATAAAGACACGTGTACTCCAATGTTCATTGCAGCTTTGTTTATGGTGGCCAAGACATGGAAACAACCAAAATGTCCTTCGATAGATGAATGGATAAAGAAGTTGTGGTATATATACACAATGGAATACTATTTGGCGTTAAGGAAAGATGATATAGGAGCATTTGTGACAACATGGATAGATCTTGAGAGTATAATGCTAAGTGAAATAAGTCAGACAGAAAAAGTAGAGAACCCTATGATTTCACTGACATGTGGTATATAAACCGAAAACAACAAAAGAACAAGACAAACAAATGAGAAAGAAAAACTCATAGACACAGACAATAATTTAGTGGTTACTAGAGGGTAAGGGGGTGGGGGTGGGTGATGAGGGTAAGGGGGATCAAATATATGGTGATGGAAGGAGAACTGACTTTGGGTGGTGAACACACAATGGGATTTATAGATGATGTAATACAGAATACCTGTATTACAGGTATTACCTGAAATCTATGTAAATTTACTAACAATTGTCACTCCAATAAATAAAAAAAAAAAAAGATCTGCTTCAAATCTTCTCCCAACTGCAGCACTTAAATCTAGTCCCACTCCAGACACTTCTACAGTCTTAATTTTCTCAAACTGTCAATTTGTACGATGTAAATTGCCCACTGAGGCACTGTTATTATATTTTTCTCATGTAATCTGCTAAGCACAGAACCACATATTGGGTTCACTCTGTGATTCAGAGACCTACATCCCTCCAACTCAAAAGTAAAATACCTCTATGATTTCTCTCTAAGCTCGTTCCTTTCCTCTAGAACTAATACATTATTCATCAAACATCCAGCAAAATGCTTGCCATCTGATAAACTAAACTGAAGGTGTCTCCTCTCCCAGAATAACAGTTAGTTACAAGGATAACTTGTATTTGTTTGAGTCTAGCATAGACCCCAAATGATATATTCACTCTAATGTAGTTAAAGTGTCAAAGGGGCAAAACCCAGGGAAGCTACAGGACAATAGAGAGTCACTTGAAATACTCTGACATCTCACGTCATGTCCCTAGTTGGAAAAAGGGATACTTGAGATACTTGGATCTGCAAAGCTTTGGAGTCCTACATATGAGATCCACAAAGGTACCACATAAAATGAAACTGCCATCTTGAACACACTTTGAAGGAGAGCATTTTTGGTGGCCAATGTAAATATTTGTCTTCAACTCAGTGCTCTTATGTGATCCTAGTCCAAAATATGTATCCCAAATAGCAAACAAAGTTGTTAAAATACCCAGAATGGCCATTGGGGTGGGTAGTCTTCAGAAACAGGTCCAAAGACACAAGTACAACCAAAGCCCTGTGGCCACTTCACAAAAGCTTTAAAGTATCAGCATGAACTCAAAACATATGGCAGCTCAGAGAATGAAAGGAGCCTTTCACTTCCTGGAGAGATGCCAGTCTTCTATTGGTAACACTGGAAAGCTTGACCACAGGAGAGGCTCATGGGACAGCTGTAGTGGCTTGTGTGAAACACATTGGTGGTCCGTCTCCTTCCTCATTGCCTTATGTGTTAATGATGGAAATTGTCCTTTCAATTGGCATGAGTTGGTATTTTACGTTGCCTAAAGAAATTTGAAAACTGCTTTATTCTCATTATTCAGATGTAGACCTTCTCATGTGGGAGACTGTTTGGGGCCGAGTAAGATCCACAAATTAAGTAATTATTAATAAAAGTGTAATTTTTAAGTGAATAAAACTTGAAGCCACAAGACTGTAAGCTCCAGATGCTCCATAAAGATGGGAAAATGGAGTGCTCTGTTATTTGGATCTTCTACTTACACAGAGTAGTATATATCCCATACAAAGATTACCAGTTTCAAAAAACTAGAAGATAATATGTTCACCTAGTATTAAAACCATACTGAGCAAAACCATTCTTGATTCAGAAGAGCTTCAGAATGCAATGTGCCTCAGGGTCACCATTAAAAATGTTGTTTTTAAGAGTTGCAGAAGAATAAATTCACTCCCCATAGACATACCCTGGGATGTACAGTTTTAAACACATTCTTCACATTAACTTGGTTACTTGTGATTTATTTCTTTCTCATAAAATGGAGCTCAGTATATGAAAAAAAAACCTATTGGTCTGAATGTGGGAATCTGGATGTAGGAACTCAGATTCCCACGTCCGGATATAACCAGCCTTTTTTCTGTACATATTTTTACATGGTTCAGATGACATTGCATAAAAAATTTACATTCTTTTTTTCATTTAATAGTCTTTCTATCATGAGCATTTTTACATGTTATATAAATCCCTTATTACCAAATTGTAATTGCTTTATAATAGTACCTCAGGTAGATTGTGATATACATTTTTTTGACATTTATTTAAATTGTTTCTATCATTTATCTATTATGAATATTGTTGCAACAATTTTAATGTGTTAATCTTTTTCTGATTGTTTCCTTATAATAACTCCCTAGGAATTAAATTATGATCAAAGTGTTTGGTTCTTGGATGTTAACTAAACTTACGATGGTAATCATTTCACAACATATACATATATCAAATCATTATGTTGCACACTTTAAATTTACATAATTTGATATGTCTCTTATATCTCAACAAAACTGGAAAAAAACAGTGTTTGGTTCTCAATGTATATATATCTATATCTATATTTATGTAGATATAGATACCTTGATATATAATCTCCCCATAGTTTTACCAATTATTCTCCATATGTAGTGTATATAATAAATATAACATATAAATAAATACATATGATATACATTTTAATAAATAAATGTATATTATGTACATGTAAATAAATAAATATAAATTAATGTATATATAAATGTGTGTGTGTGTGTATATATATATATATATATATATATATATATATATATAAAATTTCCCCACAGGTTTACCAATTTATTCTACATGAGTAGTATTGGTAAGTGTCCATTTTACCACCATCAACAGCAGTAAAAATTCATTCTAAGTGGTTATTATTTTATTTTCAGTTCTAGTCATTCCCCTTACACATCTGTCCTGGTAGATTGTTTTGTCCAATCACTCATATGGTTACCTGGCAATTTCTTCTGATTGCAAACACTTTTTAAGCATATTATAAATCTATAACATACTGAGGTTACGTTGTCTTTCTGCAATAAACAGGATCATTCTTATGATTCTGTATGATTGAGGAAAGGAGTTGTCACATAGGTAGAACACAATAGCTCTCAGTTACTCTCTTATAAGTTTAAAACATGACAAGTAGAAACTGTTACATTTTAGTATTTTCTGCATGAGGGATATAATTGGGTTTTCATGATGCTTTGGAGATTTATCTGAAAATTCACATTATTTTGCAAGTTATTATATTCAAATATTGTAAGACAAAAAGAGGATATGAGACGCCCAAGAAAAAAAATTGAAGTACATGTATTTTCTTTTTGTATTGAATAGGTATCTCAAGAAAGGAAAAATCTCTTTAAAACTAAATAGGACATGGCTACGTATTTGCTTTGTCCCCTTCTCAATCTCCACGTTCCCCAAACAAGGCAGGGCTGGCTCAAAAACTCATGGAGAAAAGTTCTGGAGATGAACGATGGTGATAGTTATAGAACATGAACGTACTTAATGCCACAGAACAGAATGCTTGGTAAAAATGATAAATTTTATTTTATGTATACTTTGTGACCCCCTCCAAAAAAAAAGAAAAACCAGTGGAGGCTCTTCTGCATTTTTCTTGGCCTCTCTCAGCCTCCTCTTGTTGTGAATCTGCCACAGCTGGCTGGCTGCTGCCAGGGGCTTCAAATTACCTGAGGAAGCTAATTGACTCACAAACTCTGCCTCTGGCCCTTCTTTCAAATTAGCAGCAATGTGAGTATAGCCGTGAACATAATCTATTTGAGAAAAGAATATGGAAGGAGTAGCAGCTGTGGCTTCCCTACCGCTTGGTGACTGGGAAACAAGGTTTAGGATTGCCGGCAGAGACTGCAAAGTAACTCTAAATGTACCTTGCATTCCACAGTGGACCGCTTTCCGGGACACAATATGTAAAATGAAATTAATAAGATGAATCATTTAATATACACATAATGCAAATGGTACAAAAGGGTCTAAAAGACAGAATTCAACTTTTTAGAAATATCTTTTAAACATAAAACCTTGCTTCATTTATATAATTAGTGCCGGTCCTCCTTACCCCACAAGAAGCTCACAAAACTCCACTTAATTCTTGGCAGAAATTAAATGAAAACACAAACAAAGGTAAATAAAATGTTATAATAACTCTTAGAATATGTTAGAGAAACCATTTGAAATGATATAAAAAATTAAACTAGTAAAAAAAATTAAACTAGTAAAAAAAACATCGTTTTTGTTCAAGATCTAAGAACAGCTGAAATATCTGCAGCACTTCCTCTGAGCCAGGTAGTGTTCCAAGTACTTACCTGTATTAATGCTTCCTTTCTCACATGGCCCTACCAGCTAAGGTACTACAATTGCCCCATTTTACAGATCAGGAAACTGAAAGCCAGAGATTTTGGCAACGTGCCCAAGGCTTGCAATTAGCTGCAATGCTCTTAACCTGTACACAGCACTGTTTTTCCACACTGTATCTAGAATCTTGCCCCGTTCCTAAGATGGCCACAAACTGAAAAAAGAAAAATATGGCTGAGTTTGGGCTGTACATCAAAGGATCTGCTGGCTTTTTCAAGCCCTACAAGTACCAAGTCTTTGAAGCAGAACCATAACTCATACCTAAAGAAAATTCAAGAGAATTAGCTTATCATCTCTTGACCCTCAAGTTTGAGTAATAGCTGAATAAACTACTGTTCTGCCTCCAGATTTTCTTCGGGATTCTAATTGTTTCCTAGAGGTGTCAGTTGGTGCCTGATTGAGGAGTAGTGAAGGAAAGCGTACTTGACAAAAGGCTTGGTCCAGCGGGCATCTTTCCCTGCTTGCTCAATTCTGGACAGGGTGACTGTGTATAACAACAGACTGCTGCTGGGATGACAGTGGGGAAGGAGTGCTGTACAAACTGAAACTCATGGTCTTCAGATCCTGCTCATCAGAAAGACCTGAGCCCTTTGCAGTTCCTATTTCCACAGTCTTGAGTCTTTGTTCTTCTCTTCTGCCCACGGCTTAACGCCCACCCCCAGCCCAGGCTTCCTGCCCCTGGTATAGGCCTAGGTCTAGAGAGGAATCAGCGAGGTCTTTAAACTTCTGCCTACTGAATTCAACAGAGGTAAGTCCAGGAATTGTGTGTGTGTGTGTGTGGGGGGGTGATGAGGGGGAACAGAAAATACATTCAAACTGGACCCATCTGCACATGTCTGCGGTTCAGATCATATCTGACTGGGAAGGGTAGGGGGCATTGATAACTTATGAGTGCTCTTTGATACAGTTAAACAAATGAGCACCCTCTGGGAAAGTGGCCAATAGCTATCCGCTCAGCTCACCTTGGACAGAACGGCACTGATGAGCACATCCTCCACTAAGCTGGTGACTTAAGGGTTGCCATTAGCGACCAACTTGTTTACTTATTTCCTGAGTTTCCATCTTTAGGACTACTTCCATAACTGTAAAATAAACAATATGTATGCTATATTTATTATATTTCCAAGAAAGCGTTCCAAAGCCAGTATGGAAATTATGACTCCAGCAAGGGACAAAGTGTGGCCAACTACCATGGATTCATGCTCCTTCTGTGTGGGAGGAGCATTAGCAGCAGAAAGAATGCCCACAACTTCCAGGTCTCTCCTTCACCATGTGGCCAGAAGCAAATCACCGAATTCCCAGAGCTACAAGTTCTCATCTGGGAAAACAGAGACAGACTCTTAGGCCTGCTTTTATTTTTATCACCTGGGTGGTGTGACAATCAAATGAAGTAATATAAATAACAATGTAATTAACAGTGCTATGTAAACAATCCATTATGGACTGTATGAGTAATAAGGTATTACCACAGTACCAAGGTGACAGGAAATGTTTGGCCTATGATGACTTCTTAAGGTTATTTCTAGAACTCATGTTCTACAGTTTAGCAAATGAAGATAAACTTTTTACCATTTAATGCAATAAGACAGTTATATTCAATGAGTCCACCGTAGCTCAGGCCAGGCCAATGTTCACACCCTCCTCCAACCACACTGCACATGTTTGTATTATTCACTTGAAAATGAATCACATGCTGCTTAATGGTGCCATATATTGTTATTTGTATATTTTTAAAATGTTGTTCTATGCACGCAAATATATGGCTTATCTCTCCAACTAGACCAGGGGTGTCAAAACTGCAGCCCGCGGGCCAAGTGTGGTCCGCAATCCATTGTTAATTGGCCCGCAGCAAATTCCAAAAATATATTTAGTTTACTTAAATAAACCAGGTGAGGCAATACGTACTTCACCTCGAGTCAGTGGCTGTTTGTGTATTTTACTGCATATGGCCCTTGGTAAAAAACGTTGAAAAAAGTTTGGACACCCCTGAGACTGTAAATAGTTTCAGGGCTATTTAATGAGCTCATTGTATGTGGTCAATGAGATGATCTATATATATCATCTCATATATGATATATATATATATATATATCAAGGATATATATATCAAGGATGATATAGATAGATAGATAGATAGATAGATAGATAGATACCTAGTAGAGTATCTAGCACATGGTCAGAGCTTAATAAATAGTAGTTATTATTTTCTTTCAGTGGCCCTAACATAGATTTAGGTTCAGAATACATACAAGTTGTCAGTTAACCACTGCAAGTGGGAAACACCACACTGTGGGATATTGTTTGAAGACTCCTTGAACAATAATCACATAGAACTTAAAAAGCATACTTCAGGCCCCATAGGAAATGACTTCTCAATTGAGCAAAAATATTTAAGAGTCAAGAGTGGGCAGCGATGATGAACACAAGCTTGGGAGTCAGGCAGACCCTTGTTTGAATATCTACTCCAACTCTTACTAAGTGTGTGGCCTTGGCCATGTTAGATCACTCTATCAACGTGAAATGAGAATGATAATACCTGCTCCAGCACTGTGGTAAGAATGAAAGAAATCAATGTATGCAAAGAATTGACACAGACCAAATAGTAAGTAAGAGCCTAACCATTTTGTGTTCCAGGATTGTGTAGTGATTTCATTTATATGAAATGTTCAGAATTGGCAAATTCACAGAAACAGAAAGTAGTGGGTGTCTACAGCTGTGTGGGGGGCAGAAACTGGGGGGAAATGGGGAGTGATTGCTAATGGGTACAGGGTTCCTTTTTGGAGTGATAAAAATGTTTTAAAATTGATTGTGGTGATTTTTGCCTAATTCTGTGAATATACTAAAAACCATTGAATTGTGCACTTTTAATGGATGGATTTAATGGTATGTGAATTACATCTCAATAAAGCTGTTAACTTAAAAAAATTGGAGTAGAGCTATGCTAACTAAAAAGAGTTCACTAGTTCACAGAAAGACATAAACATCACACCAACAAAAATACCACTAACAAAACAGTAAAGATTAGTTGAAGACTTTTCTTAAAAATATAAATACATAACTAAAATACAACTATATTTGATAGTTGAATTTTTAAATGTGCTACAATACACTCAAAAATTAAGTTAAAAACATGCCCCCTTATCAGTGACATGTTTTAGTAAGCTACATAGCTGTTAGATTTGTGATCATAGACCATAAGCCCATTTTAAAAGAATGGTAATAAATTTTAAATTGCATTTTGTTTCTAACTGTTAGTTAATGTCATCAAAATCTTGAAGTATTAGTATTTATGAAATTTTTAGGCCTTTTTAAATCAATCAATAGAAATGTTATAAAAATTATGGAGAACAAAGGGCTACTAATAAATTAAGAAACTGAAAAGATAAAGCATGTATACCAATTATAATTTGTTACATGATACATCCTAAGAATTGCAATCAGATATTCAGTAATGTAGTAATCAGAGTGTCTTTTTATATTTTTGGTGAAACTAGTAGTAACTTTCTGGAGTATTCTTTTAGAGGGAGATTCTTATACATGCTTCCTTTGACTTATCAAATTATACTCAGGCTTCACAACGTCAATATTTGACATTTAAATTTGAAAATAATTTTCTTTCTTAAACTGTCATATAATCCCACGTTTTTCAAAATTAAATTATATTATTTCTCAAAATAAACTTCACGCAGTAGATGTGTCTAATATATAAGTAAAATATTTTCTTGTGACTATTAACTTGCCAAATTTCAGAAAACACGTTTGCAAAAAAAATAGATGTTGTATAATAAATAATGCTACTTAATTCTAATATCAAAAGAAAATAACTGTGGTAAGTTAAACCTTTCAAAAGTTGTATCTGTAACTCTTTGCACAAGAAAAACATATATTTTAATTGAAATTAAAGTATCCTTGATTCACATTTTATTTTACTGTCCCCTTGTTTAATTTTTTCTTTTAAGTTTATATTTTACTTCATTCTACAGAATGAAGTAAAAAATTAACATGCCTCTTAATTTTATAATTTGATTACTGTTTTATCTTTATATATATATATGTATTATAATATGACTAGAAATATTTAGCAGCAGTTGATACTTCTTCGAACATTTAAAGTTGGAGGTAGATTTAAAATAAAAATAATTTTATGTCAATCATATCTCAATAAAGTGGTTTAAAAATAAAATTAAAATAATTTTGAAAATAGAAGCCATTACAATAAAGAAAACTTTAAATTTTACCAAAATGCAATACTTGTTTGAATGACCCCAAATTATTTGTATTTCAAAATGCCTCAGATTTCTTCCACCTGTCTGGTGTTCACCTTACTATATTCTAGAATATAAATTTGAGGAAATATACCATTCAAACAGAGAATCACACAATTACTATTAAGAAGTATGTGCCTCTCATCCTATAACTTAAATTTTAAGTTATAGGAATTGCTTATTTATTAATTGCTTATTTATTAATTGTTCTTTATTTTCTTACCTTATTTAGAAAGCTGGGTTGGTGCAGGGGAAATTCACATTTGCATGTGAGCAATTTTTCTAATACTATTTGCTTCTGATTAAGGACCATGGATCTCAGTGAATCAGCTAACATAGATTTACATTGAGCTTTAGAAAATAGCTTGACTTTCAAAGAAGTAATACATTTTCGAATGAATCTAAAGTCTTTAAAGGTCAACAGAAAGATAGAAATTTCAGATTTTCCTCCCACCACAATAATTTGGTATATTTAAAGGTATTTTTGTAATCAGAGCACTATAGAAATCTGGAAGTATTTCTAATTTTTAAAAGCAACATTTTTAATAGCTTAAACTTTCTTCGTGTCAATTAAAAGTCATTGTTAATGTTTCAATTTAGTTGGAGCTGTTACACTGAACACTAATAGGTCATGATAATGGGAAGTACAAAATACAAACTAGATATAACATAATTTCATGTTACTGAATATGCATTGTACATAATGAAAATGCATTGAATGTATGCAACATATTAAAATTAATGTTATTTACACATTTTTAAAGGCAAAAAGACAACTTGTTAAATCTAACTGATTTTTTACACATGCTGTTGAGATAAACTAAACTGGAGTTCTCAAAGTACTTAAATAAGCTGATTTATAATTACCAAGTGAAAATAACTGACTTTAGATGAATTTATTTTAAATGTGTAAAAAAGGTCACATCTCGTACTTTTTAAAAAATTTCTAACAATAAATTTAGGGCCAAGCAATGTCATTGGAATGAATTCCTTTAACAGATGTAAAGGTCTTGATGACAGTTATTTCCCAGGTCTAGGGTCCAACAATCATATCTCTGAAAGATTTTCTACGTGAAGTGTTTGAAGAAGTGGTGGACGTGTCACTGATCTCTGAGGTCCATTTTGGGTCTCCTTTAAGGTGGAGGTGGGGCAAATAGGAGAGAAGCAAAGGTAATGCTGATAAGGAAATCTGAACCAAATGTTGTCGCATGCTAGAAATGATTAGATGCCCTTGTCATGGAGCTGTTACAGAGGTCCAGGGTGAAAGCGGGAAACAAGAGGTCAAGTGTGGGCACATGAGTGAAAAAAATTTGTGTTGCATAGAGGAGGGAAAATGAATCCTTTATCTACTCTGAAGTCTTCTCTCCTTTTACTTTTTAAATATCCTTTGGTCCTGTAATGAGAAGAAGGGGGATGGGTCTTGTTGCTATTTATTAACATATATCAGGTTTAACTATACAATATGTTTGTAATTAGAATAAGAGCTTTAGCAAGAATAGTCTGTTCCCTTCCTTTGAGATATTCACAGAGCACGAGACCGAGGCACAGCTACTGGTCTGAACTTCATTATGCAATGCCTATTTTTAAACGTCTGTGTCTTATCACCATAGTGACTTTCGGAGGGAGACACGTCTCACACATTCAGTCAGTAAGTATGCATTGAGTATCTGCTGGGGGCCGGGCCCTGTTCTACACAGTGAACAAACACACTAAAATCCATACTCTCATGGAGTTTACATGATAGCAGCAAACCCAGGCATTAAACACACCTAAATGAATAAATTGGATATCATGTTTTAGTGATTTTTTTAAGTACATATCTTTTTACATTTTGATATACATAAATAAGTACGCATTTTAAAATTGATGGTGAGTTATATCTTATTTGGTTATTTTTTCTTTAGGGTGGGTCATAAAATAATGATATAAACCATCAGTGATAGCATTTAGGTTTCGACAAAATACAGTAGGGTATTAGGAAGTAATAAATACTTTCAGAGAAGAAGAGCAGAGAGTGGAACTTTGTAATTTTTAATAGTGTGGTCAGGAACAGCCTGACTGAGAAGGTGGCATCAGAGCTCGAACTTAAAAGACAAGGGAATAAGCCACATAGAGCATTCCAGGTAGAGGAAACTGCAAATGCAAATGCCCTGAGATAAGAGGATGCCTGGTCATGCTTTAGGAAATACAAGTCCATGCCTCATGAGTAACTAATACTAAACTAAGGCCATGCATAAAAGTGGACCAGTATGAAGACCTCCTCTCTGCCATGTCTGTGCTGATCCCTGGAATGAGCACTAATTGGCAGCTCTTTCTGCCAGAGCCCTTAGTTAACAAGATGTCTTATGGGCACTTCGGTCCTACTGGTGTAAAACAAACATCCATCTCACCCCAACCTGCTCTTGTTTTGATGTTCCCAGCATTGAAGGATATGTTCATACAAGAACCCTAAGCCATTGCCACAACAAATTAGGCTCTGAATCTTGTGGATTCAGGCAATTGTCTCATTGCAATATCCTTCCAAACTTCTCTCTTGTGTTTATCTTCACTGCCTTCACTAGCTTTTCTCCTTTGGCATATTGTGACTGTCTAGTCCAAGTCTCCTCGTGCCCAGTGTCTCCCATGTCCAACCATCCAGTGACATAGGAGTTATGATTCCAGCCCTGATTTAAGGCGAACTTTCAACCTCCGTCACTCGGTTAAAACCTACCATAGTATAGAGTTGTGCTGTCTAGTAGTCACTAGCTATACGTGACTATTAAGTACTTGAAACATAGCTAGTTCAAACTGAGATGTGCTATAAGAGTAAAAGACACATCACATTTCAAAGACTTGGTATGAAAACAAGAATATAAAATATTTTATTAATTTGTTACGCTTATATGTTAAAAATGATAATATTTGATGTTAAAATGTATCGTTAAAATTAACTTTGTTATTTTTTACTTTTTTATTGTGGCTACTAGAAAATTCAAAATTGTATATGTCGCTTGTATTATATAGTTCTATTTGACAGTGTTGTCCTGGTACCAAGTCCTTCCTTGATATTTTTGCCACAGCTATTGTTTCCTTCTCCTTGGAACACCTTTCCTCAAGTCAACTCCTACTCACTCAAGAGTTAATTAAAATATCCATTCTTCTGTCAAGACTTCTCTACGCCTCCCTTTGTAAGTCTTCTTGGCACTTTACCTGATTTAAATTTTGACTTCGACATTTATTTCTCTAATTTTTGTCTCACTCATTAGTCTCAAGGTCCACGAAAAAAGAGACCCAAACTTGTCTTGATTCCTTATTTTTTTTATGCATATTCTTCAATGTCTGGGAGACATATAGGTGTTCAGTAAATTATACTTAAATACATGAATAAATGGGACATTCTGATTCCTCTTCCGGGTAGTATAGGTGAGGCTGAGTAGTAAGATAATCTTCCTTTCCCCACCTGGCATCAATGAGTCACAACAAGATAGAGCAAACCAGGGCTGGTCCTGAATCCCTATTTCCCCCTCCATCAGTGGGGTTCAATGAAGCGTAGAGCTTCTACTCCCAATCAACACCAGTGAGGATGTAAGATGTGTCAGGAGGCAGGACTCCTTGTAATTCCACATCCTCCTCTCCCCACTTCTGCATCCTCTTCTCTGGTGTCAACAGGGCCCAGGGAAGCTGAGCTTACACTTTGACTCAGAAACAAAAAGGCTGTGCCCCACCTTCTCCTGGAAAATAGTAATGAGACAAGGGGAAACTCAAGTGCCACCACCTGTCTGCAACAAGGCAGAATAAATAAGTGTTCTACTTTGCTGGGATGATGTCACTGGGGCCCAGCATGAAGCTCAACATATACACTCACTCAGCCCTCGAGCTACACCTCAACAGAGACTACCTGCCAAACACTGAAAATGAAATAGGATCCAGAGCTTCATAATACAATATCCAAAATTCCATAATTAAAAAAAGCCAAAAAAACCCCAAAAACTGGTTATACCAAGAACCAGTAAAATCAGAACTTGAATAAGAAAAGACAATCAACAGATGCCAATACTGAGATGAATCAGAATTATATGACAAGGATGTTAAAGGAGCCTTCATAAACGTGCTTCAACAAGCAAGTATGAATTCTCTTGAAACAAATAAAAAAATATAGAAAATCTCAGCAGAGAAACAGAAAGTACAAAGAATGAAAATAACAGAAATGACAGAAATAAAAAACTCACTGGATAGGTTATATAGTAAAATGGATGAATTCAATGAATTTGAGGATAGATCAATATAATTTACTGAACAATAGAAAGAGAAATGGAATGGGGCAGTGGAGGGATGAGAAGGATCAGAGACCTGTAAGACAATGGAGAAAGACCTAATAGGTATATCAATGGAGTCCCAGAAAGAGAGAAGGGAATGGAGCTGAAAAAGTATTCAAAGAAATAATGACTGAAAACTTCTCAAATTTGGAGAGAGACATAAACTTACATATTCAAGAGGCTGAACCCCAAATAGAATAAACGTGAAGAAATCCACTCCAAGACATATCATAATTAAACGTCTGAAAACTAAAGACAAAGAAATTATCCAGAGAAAATGACACATTACATGGGATTCATCATCTGAAAGCACAGAGGACAGACTGTGTGGAACAATATTTTTCAAGCACTGAATAAAAGAGCTGTCAACCTCAGATTCTATATCCGGTGAAAATATTTTTCAGTAACAAAGGAGAAATAAAGGCATTTTCAAGTGAAGAAAAACTGAAGAAAAAAAATTATTGCTGGGAAACCTATCCTTAAAGATTGGCTAAAGGAAGTTTTCTACAGAAAAAGGAAATTATAATAGAAGACTTAGAATTTCAGAAAGGAAACACAGAACATGGGAATGGGTAAAAATAGGTAAAAGGCAAAAATGGGCAGATATAATAGATTGTCCTTCTTCTCCTGAGTTTCTTATATCATATTTGATGTTTGAAGTAAAAATCATAAAACCATCTAATGTGGTAGTCAATGTTTGTAAGGGAAAATAAAGACAATTATATTTGAAAAGTAGGGAGGTAAACAGGAGTAGGGAGGTCTATACTTTACTTGAAGTAGTAAAACACAAGTTGATACTAGTAGTCTATGATAAATTAAGGTGCATATTGTAATACAGAAAGCAACCACTCAGTATACAAAGCTATGTACTCCAAAACACTATAAATAAATCAAGGTGGAATAAATGAATGAATGAATAGAAATTGGTTCTCAGGAATATCTAATTTTTAAAATGCTTGCTTTCAACAACAAAAACATTATTGCATAAAAATTTTTTAAACCATCCCAAATTACACGTGACAATGATCAAAAGATTTTTTTCTAAATCATTAATTGATTGATTAAAATTTTTAGTCATGAAAAAGTGTAAAATTAGTGCAAGTGAAAGATGAAATCAATCTGTGACAAAAGCAGAAAGTGTGGTTGTTTCATCAAGATCATTTCCTGATCCTATTTCATTTGTGTTACATTTTTATTTTAATTTACTGCCTCTAACTTGATCCAAAGCAGCTGTTTTCCCACAAATAGTCTTATCTTTTTCAGCATGGAGAATAAAATGGGGTTAAAAATGCAACCAGATACAGCCCCATCTCCATGAAGCTTCATGTCAGAGGGAGGATATGTGCGGTGTCATATCCTCGTAAAGTCGGTTTGAAAGCAGGATTATTTTGTGCTCTCAAGACAGAGGTCATTAGGACAAGGTGGAGGGCTACGGCACCCAGACAACTCCACAGCAAGTGAACACCAGACCTCTTTCATCGTCCTTGACTGTGATGAACTCTTCGAAGAGGGAGGCATGTGGGCCCTGGCTGAGGCCAGCTCTGCTGCTCCTCACCCAGTGACCTCTGGTCCAACCAGAGAAAGGGACCCCGCCCCTTAGAAGATCAAAGCCCCAGCTTTACTCACTGTTTCTCTTGATTCTCCTGCTGAGGAGGCTGAAGGGGTGGTTAATGAGGGAGGGGGTATGGAGCAAAAAGGAAGGGCATCTTAGCAATGTAAACCAGTGCTAGGTCCACAAGAAACGCTTTGCTGAGGTATCACTGGCCAGGTAGCTAAAATGTAACCACCCAGCTGCCTCTGCCACAGCTGCTTTCAGAAACACGCACAGCTGAGGAGAAACCCAGGGTTGCCACCCATAACGAGATGAGCAGAAATGAAGTCTGGAGAATGGCTATGACAGACAGCACCACATTCTTAAGGTCTCTCCTTTTAGCAGAAGCCTCTGACTCACTCATCACAACTATCAAAGCAGATGTCAGAAAGAGGAGAAGGGGCACCTCAGGGCCAATCCACCTTTTTCTCAGAGGTATTTGCTTTCTCCCGCATGGATGTTGTGCAAGCCTCCAGGATGATGTTAGTTTCACAGGCTCTTTGTGCGGGAATAGACTCACCGGCCATCCCAGTTTACCCAGGACGCTCCTTCCTCTGTTTTAGCACTGAAAGTTCCACTCCAGGTAAATATCTCATGCAAAGAAACCCGGGGCAGTTGGTCTCCCCTAGCTGTGGAACAGAACAGCACGATGGCACATTTGACTGTGCTGTTTGTGGAAAGGTGACTATAGTGGGTTAAATGATATTCCTCTCCACTCCCCCCCAAAAATATGTCTGCACCTTAATCCCCAGAACCCGTGAATATGATTTTATTTTGGGGAAAAAGGTCTTTGCAAGTGTAATTAAAGATCTTGAGATCATCCTGGATTGGGTCGGGTGGAGAGAAAGAGGGAATTCAATCCAAGGACTGCTGTCTTTATAAGATATAGAAAAGGAGAGGACATAGAGACATGAAGGAGAAGGCGATGTGAAAATAGGCAGAGAGTGGAGTGTTGCTAGCACTCACCAGAAGCTGAAAGAAGAAGAAACAGAATCTACTCAGGAGCCTTTGGAGGGAGCACAGCCCTGCCAACACCTTGATTTTCAGACTTCTGGTCTCCGCAACTGTGAGAGAATAAATTGCTATCGTCTTAAGCCACCCAGTCTGTAATTTGTTATGGCAACCAGAGAAACTAATACAGAGACCCTGATGCTTGGATGTCTCCTCTGAGGCTACAACAAATTAAGATTTTTCTGTGAAGGCATTGGATGGCTAGCAAGTAAAACAGTTAAAAGTATGCAGTCAATTAGGCCGAGAAAGAACTTTAAGATGAGTTCTTAAGAATCACCAATGAGCTTAGCAGATTGACTTTTTTCATAAACAGGGGTTACATACAAATTTGCTTTTGGGGAAGTCAGATATATAGATATAGATATAGGTATAGGTATAGGTATAGAGATAGAGATACAGATACAGATACAGATACAGATACAGATATATAGATGATACAGATATATATATATATCCCTTTAGAACAACACACTGACATAGGGTCTCATATTTTTGCCCAGTGATTTTTCATTTTTTTAATTTTCACTCATGCATGAATTAACTTCCCAAGATAATTTCCTAAAGTTAGAAATTTGTTTTGTGCCTGCTACTGGAAGATTATAGCCTGCTAATAATGTGGCACATTTGAAGAGGCTGACATTGGATTCCTAATTCTGGCTCTAGTATTAAATAACCGGTGATCTTGTACAAGTCAGTTTGCCTCTCAAGTCGCTTTTTTTTTTTATCAGCTGCAAAAACAGGAGGTTCAACCAAATGATTTCAAAAAAGGCTTTCTTACTTTAGCATTCAAGAGATACTGGTCAATAATCAGATTTTAAATGTTAAAAAGTTTCTTATTTCCATATATATATTTTTTTTAAATCTCTCTATATTAAGAGTCACATAGGAACTTCTCTGGGTGAACTTTTGTTTCAAGATGAAAGCATCCTCCGGTTTTGCTTCCTTTTGTATAAAAATGTCTTTATGTATTTTTTTCAATAGACTGAGGATGGCCAGACCATTGTATTCAGCAAAACATTATACTGAAGACTACAGTTATTATGATTGAAATTCTATAAAGGCCAGAAATGAAAAGTCCAAAAACAAATGCATGAAATTAGTATGAAAACTGCAATAAGGGAGATTCTACAATTAACATCTTAGCCCATTAGAAATTAATTGAAATCACTACAAAGCACATCTCCAAATAATGTGAAAAGTAGGAAAAACATCTATCAATACCTGCAGAGGTACGATAAAGGAGATTTGTGTGTTGTAACTTTCCGTAGACCATGCCAAACAGAATTATTTCTGATCTTAGTGACTATCTGCTACAACCCACCAGGAACAGCTAATTACAATTCGTCCATCTTTCCATCTTTTCCTTTCTTCATGATGAGTTCCCTAGCCCCTAAGGTGTAGAACATATGTTCTTTCCTATGTGTGCCTCGGCACCCTCCCCGCCCCTTGTTATCCTTCTTTACATAGCTATCCTTTTCTCTCCCATAGACTGCAGGGTCCTTGTGTCTGTGGTAGCTACTGTCCTCTTAATCATTGTGTACCCATCGTTTTGTAATTGTGGTGGCACCTATCACACTGCTTTGCCCACTACATGCCCACCAAGTTAAAACAAACCACATCAAAAGCTTTATTTTCTCTGTTGGACTCTCCTGGGTGCATTCTGCTGAATGTGATCGTGATATAAGCTCCTCAAGGACCCATACTTTTCTGAACTCCATATATATATATATATATATATATATATATATATATATATATATATATATATATGTGGTTGTTCTTTCCTTTTGACCACACTGAGAGATGGTTAAATGGGTATCTTCAGAAAACCATTTTTTAACAAGGGAATCTATTACCTAAGAGAGGAATTAAGGAATCTAAATGGATGCCTCTACCCAGAAATTCCTAACCTTGACAGCGTTGCTATTTGGGGCTCGCTGACTCTTTGTCATGCAGCGCTGACCATGCACTGTAGGACTGCGGGGTGTTCAGTATCATCGCTCCCTCTAACCACTCAATGCCAGTAGTGACTTCTGCTGTAACAACACAAGTGTGCCTGGATATTGCCCAGTGTCTCACGAGGGACAAAACTGCCCAGGGTTGAGAACCACTGCTTTCAACTTTTCTCATGAGCACACTGGAGGAGGAAAAAAAAAAAAAGAAAAAGAAAAGAGTTCATCAGTTTATTGTCACCTTGAAAGGTACCAACTCTTCTCTAAAGTGAGTAGTTCACGGTAGGACCAGGGTGAATGGGAGGTGTAAACTGGGACAGAAACTCCGACCAAGATTCCCATTCAACTGGCTCCACCCTGCACCTGTCTCCTGTCTTTCCTCCTCTCCACTCAGCCCCATCTAGCTCTCAGAATGCAGTGAAGCAGGTCAGCGGGTCCACCTCTATGGCCTGAGCTTTCTCTGATTAGACAGACTTTCCTGCCTTCACGAAGTGATGTAGTGCCTCCCCCTGAGAGAAACAGCATGTTATGTGGCTAGCAATATGTATTCCTACCTTGCTCTGGTTCATTTGCCCTTCTGAACTTTCACTGCAGAACATCAGTAGTGGCAATTGCCTTATATAAAGGAATCAATCTTTGTTCCCTATTATCAAGAATTCTCAATACACTGTTAGAAACCTACTTCTCCCACCAAATGACATTTGAAATAACAGACAATAGATCATTGAATTCCCCAGCTAAAAGTAAAATCTAACTTTAGTTTTAAATTTCAGCATACTCTCTCCTACCACCACGAAACAGAGCAATGAACAAATACATGTGACGGCTTTTTACTTTTTTCATTTTTCTTTAGATATGCCTTATTCTGATGACTGTTGGAGTTCATCTGTGAAAAGCTAAAACACAAATAATAAAAAAAAAATAAAAAGAAGATGGGCAATGAGGAGAAAGAGAAATAAAGTACTTGGATAATTTGCAACATAATTAACCAATCCCTGAATAATCCTGATCTGAAGCTACAGGAAGTACAGGTAATATTGATCGAAGGAGGAAAAACGAGCCAGCCACAATGGAACTATGGAAGCCAACAGGTCCTCTGCAGGGGACCTTCTCAGTACCGCAGAATATCTGTTCTAGTTTGACACCTACTATGCATTATGAAGTCTAAGAAACAAAATTTACATTAGGAAAGCAAGTGGAAGACTAAGAAACAATCCTTTCCTTAGGTTCCTGGCTGTTCACTATTAGAGACATCACTGAAGAGAGGAAATAGAACTGAAAATTACCGCAGAAGTTGCTAAAACTCTAGCCAGAATAAAACAAAGTCAGATGACATGGAAGTCTACAATCCCTGAATGAAAAATTACTAAATAAAACCAAATTTTGTCCCACAAGAAGAATGGGTAAAACTTTTAACCAATTAGAGAAACTCCATCATGATCAAATATGAGCCACATAATTATTACATGGAACAGTCAACATTTTAATTACATAATTAGATACAAATGGAAGGTTTTTGTTTTCTTCTTTTTGTGTATTTGTATTTTTCTGCTTTCATGGTCAGCAGCCTAATGTAGTGATTTAATTACCTCAGAGTCACTCAGTTAAGCTTGCTGTCTGAAAACTGCCTTTTCACAATGCCCTGAACTGACCTGAAGTGAAACTCAAACTCACCCTTTGTGCCCAGGGCTTTCCCGACAACAAAAGAGGTATTGGTTCTCCCTTCCCCAGATACCAGCTCTGGGCTTACTTCCCAGTCCCTTCTCCTCTCTAAGTCTCCTTCCTCTGTTCCTTGCCCTTACTCTACCCTCTAACTCATTCCCCCCTGCCAACCTCCCCACACACACACACACAATGGAAAGGAATGCCAAATTTGCCTTCTTGTTTCTCTCAGTTATCACAGAAACAAGAGCATGGGGAATGTCCTATATTCCTAGGCACATAAAATCCCTCAGTCTCTAACAGCTCTGACCTTGGCTGCTACATCTGTGAAGGTGCTTCAGGAGAAGATTTCACGATTACATTTGGGAGTAATATGTAAGAAGAGGAATCAGAAAACACTGCCTGGTGGAATGAGCCAGGCAATCAAATGGTCTGATAGAACAGTGAGAAGTAGACCACAAAGCCTTCAGATTCTGTGCCTTTGATTCAGATTCTACATATTAAGGAGAAATATGTTCTATAGAAAGAGCTTTAATGGATAGAGATAGATTCTCTAGGGTGTCTTCCTTGGCTTTTCCTCTGCAAACTATACTGCATACAACACACACCAAGGTTAGAACACATATGAGAGATACGTGATGCTCTGAGAGGAAGAACAGCGCTCAGGACTCCTTGCCTCTATTTTTCACACAGGCCCATCGCCTTGTCCTCTTACCTCACTCACTGTTAATTACTAGGCTGGTGCGTTCAAAATCTCTATTAGGAGCTCTGGGAACAAATCTGGGGTAATTGTCTTTTTCAAAAAATAGCAACATATCATAATACTGAAAAGCTAATACCATGGGGGCATTGGTATGGGAGGAGAGAAAGACAGCATCAAGACTTTCGCTTGAATTATTTAAATACGGTATAGGAAGGATGGGGGTTATTCCTCTCTATGTTGATTTTTGACTTCAACATATTTTTTGTTTCTGTTGCCTAGAGTCTGAGAAGAAATCTAACATAATGGGGCTTTCAACAAATTGATTTTGAATTCTTTATAGTTAAGATCCTTCCAAGTTAAAAAATGAGTACTTTCATAATTGTTCAAGGATATCCCTTAGTAACCCTGACACATAACCCCACAAATATAAGATTTTCTACAAATAACATCCCAGGAATGAATTCTAGAGCAGCTGTCCCTGCAATAGTTTAAAACACATTCCCACTAACAGAATTTTGTAGTCTGCTTCTACCATTGCTCCTTCTATAACTTCTTCAAATTCCTCCTACAACTTACTTCATAGAGAAAATAGCAGGTGTACTTATCCACTCTATCACAGTCTGTGGTTCTCAAGAGCTGCTACTGTGGGGAAAAATATGCTTAAGGGACTGAAGACAAACTTTTGTTCTTCAAAGAGACTTGCTGGATTGACTTATGTAAGTAGATTTGCTGCAGTAGCTCAGTTTCTTCACTTGCGAAAAGGATACTGGTGTGTGTCACCCTCAGAAGAAGATGGTTTGAAATGCATGGAGAGAAGAAAGGTAGTAACAGACAGAAATGGCACCCTTGTGACAGAGGATGCAGGTGGATAAACTCAGTCGCTATTAAAATCGGATACACAGAGGTCAGGGATTTGAGCTCTAGTGTAGCTTAGTTGGGGGAAGTGAAACAAAAGCCTGTATTTCTGTGGAGATCATTTAAATTATTTATGAAAGTTCTAAAATATATTGTTCCGTATTTTTTAAATGGATTCTTACTCCATGAATGTGGATGTAACCAAATAATAGTAAGATGAATTCTTCGGGACACTTCCAACACAATTATTTTATTTCAGTAAAATGGTTTAAAATGTTAAAACAAAACAGTTCAAGACAGTATTTATGTTCAAATTATTTAAAATAAATATGGCTGTTTCCTTGCACTGGAATTGTTATTGCAGTACTAGAGAACATTTATTTTGTACTTAATCAGTTATAAACTGCTGTTTAACTGATTTTATTGGCTGTATAAGGTGGTGCAATACGGCTCTCTGAGAAGAACTTATTTGTATAAATTTAGCTCCAAATATCCAAACATATGGAAAACCCTTTCTACAAAACACTGCTGAACACATCTGTTTTTTCTACTATTCCAGTTAGAGAAGGCATTTTAAGGATTTCTATGGCAGGTACAAAAAGTGCATATTTCTGGATTAAACCAGCTGAAATCAGGTGCTGCACTGACCTGAGGAGGTAGACAGTGAATTTCAACCTTTAGATCTTTGGCCACCTTTACCTTACAAAAGAATAAAGCTTAAAGGAGATACCGATTTTTATAATTAGCATGCACTACTTTTGTAAAAAATAAATAAATAAATAAAAATCAAGGAATAAATAAATGTGCAAAAAATAAATTAAAATAGTATTGAAACAATCAGCAATCAGACTCTACTGGCTCTTCTACCTTTACAGTCTCACTTCCTTCTGCCCACCCCACCTCCACATACCCTCCTGCCATTGTGGTCTTGCTGGCCTTTCCTGATTACACCAGGCACTCACACCTACTGGCTTCTCTGCCAAAAGGCCACCCCATCTTTTTTCCTGATGAAATCACATTCATTCTCCAACACCCAGCATAGCATCATGTCTTCTATAAAGTTGCCTTTGACCTGTCCTGTGGCCAGCCAACCTAAGGCTAACAGACCATGTCCTGTGCCCCCAGTTTCTAGAATCCTTTCGCTCTTGTAGTTCTTTTCCTATGCCAGATTCCTTAAAACTAAGTCCATTTCTCATTTCCATCTGCTTCCCAGAAACTTCCTTAAAGGCTAGAACACGAGAGATCTCAGAAATATAATTGAGATGTGATAAAAAGCATTAGCTTACCTCTTTCAGTCCCTACTCAGAAAAGTATTACAGCACATTGTTGCTATAAATATCAAACCATTATTTCTGTTACTAAAATTTTAATGATCTCTTATTTAGAAATGCTATAAACATAGAATCAAGAATGGTACTATTTGATAACACTGAAAATAGCAACAAGCACACATTTGGGAAAAAAAAAAAAGAAGTGAGTAGTTAAACTGGCCTGTAAGAAGTGAGTAAAAATTTCATCCCATAAGTGTGTATATGATAAAATTAGGAATTGCCTGCCTTTGAAAGGGAATTGTTATAGAAATAATGGTTTGATATTTATAGCAACAATGTGCTGTAATACTTTTCTGAGTAGGGACTGAATTGTTATGGAAGAACAGAAAAATAAGTAACAATTTAATTTATAGAGTGTTTTTTGTTGTTGTTGTTGTTTTTTAAATAAGGCACAATTACACAGCAATTTGGAAGGAGACTTAAGGCTTCTCCCCTATAATTCAGCCCTCTTTTTCACAAAGAGATTTTGCAATTAGTTCCCATACAAATGAAGAGTTTGTGGTCAATCAGCTTAGTTTCCAGGGATAAGACTAAGAGACAACTCTACACATTAAACAATTAATGTTTGTGTTGCGGGGAGGGGATTGTAAAATTCAGTACAATTAATCAGTTTGTAATTATTACCTGAATGCAATGGTTTTTAAAACTTGTTTGTGTGGAATTATCTTTAGCCCATGCATTAGGAATGATATTTATCTGCTGCCTAAATTGATTATTTTTAAGTGGACCACTTAGTATTAGTTGCATAGTACTTTTTTCCTCAGACGTGTGTTTTAGATCATGCTTACATACTTTATTGTGTCAGATAATTGCCTTATTTTTCTCCAAATATATAGTTTTCCCCATTGTGATGGTTAATTTTATGTATCAATTCAGCTAGATCATGGTACCCCGATGTTTGATCAAACAGCAGTCTAGATGTCCCTCAGAAGGCAATTTTTGGATGAGGTTAACATTTAAATTAGTGAACTTTGAGTAAAGCAGATTATTCTCCATTATATGGGTGGGCCTCATTCAATCAGTTGAAGGCCTTAAGAGAAAAAGACTGAGCTCCTCCAAGGAAGAGGGAATTATGCCTTTAGACAGCCTTTAGACTCAAACTGCAACATCTACTCTTTCCTGGGTTTCCAGCCTGTCAGTGTACCCTGCACATTTACCAGCCCCTATAATTGCATGAAATATATGTAATTGTACTATATACATAGTACATGTATATATATATATACATAGTGTATATATGATTCTCACACACACACACTCACACACACACACACACACACACACACACATATCCTATTGTTTCTACTTGTCTGGAGAACCCTGACTAATACACTCACCTTAAAAAGTCTACATTTTTAAATATATATTTTTACTACAGTTGTCTTAACACCTGGCTTTACAGTTGTGGATGTGCCCATTAGTGCTTGAGCTTCCAGGACACAGCACATGTATTTTGCTCCCTTTGCCTCTCCTGCAGCACTAGTACAATGTCTTTCATTTGTTAGCTACTCAAAAATGCAAGTTACTTTAAATGTAACAGAATGGAAAAAAATAAGTCATATAGATTGGGTCATTTGACAACCTGATTTTTCTGCTTTCCTGTGCCATAAGAGGTAAAAACACAGTAAAATCAGCTCAGCATTCAGGCTGGTATTACGGAAATGTCTAATATCTGCGATCTTCAAATACTTCTCTTTAAAATAAAGGATTGGAATAGATCAGTAGTTGTCAAACTACACTGCTGGGGTTCCCTAGTGTTTCTTCCAAGAAGGAAGCTTGAGGAGGTCCCAAATAGCCTACCGTTCTGATTCTAATTACTACCCCACCCCCTCCTCCAAGCAGATTCATTTTGATTAATTTTACATGAATTTCCATGTAATATTGTATTTAGAAAAAAAAACTTTAAAAACCACCTGGCTAGAGGATCTCTAAGGAGGCTTTCAGTTCTAAAATTGTAAGATTGTTTTGAAGCTAGTTTGCCTCCTTAATTTAGGTTTTCTCCTGAATGATTATTCTCACTTGAATTATTTTTATCCAGACTCGCTCAAACCTGAGGCATGCTGGGGCCCTATCAATCAGAGTGAGTGGTAAGAGGGAGGGACCTAGAATTTGGTCGGTTAAGGACAGGAGGTTAGCCCTATGAAGGTAGCTGGATGTTAAGAAACCCAGGGATCAGGAGCACTGATGCATGCTGTGTGGCCTTCCAGAAACCTTTGTACCTGGGGACTCATAAGAGGGCAGTCCCCTGAAAAGTAGGCAGTAGAATCACAATCTAGGGAAAAGTTTATTTTCAGCAGGATCCAAACTATGAATGGGGCTAGGCAATGGGGCTTATAAAAATGTCATGGAGTACTAGGACCCAGCCATGTCAATGGGGGCTAATGGAAGGGACCCAGTATAAGCAAAGAATTGGGCCAGAGAAAGTGTACAAAGTGAGGTTGAAATGGAGAGACGGCAAAAGCAAATAGATAGAAGGCTCTCTTGAAATTACCCCAATCTCTCTGGATTGCTAGATAAGATCCATTTCAGATCTCATCAGCTAGTAAAATAAAAC
This sequence comes from Rhinolophus hipposideros, assembly GCF_964194185.1. Classification (NCBI taxonomy): domain Eukaryota; kingdom Metazoa; phylum Chordata; class Mammalia; order Chiroptera; family Rhinolophidae; genus Rhinolophus; species Rhinolophus hipposideros. The sequence continues at coordinate 34,286,717 of NC_138049.1, read as the reverse complement.
ATTGGTTGCGCTTCTTTCCTCAACAAGATTGGCCCATTTTTAGTTGGAACCTAAAGAAGGAGGCATCAGTTCTCTCTGGTGAGCGGGAAAATCATGAACACTTCTTTACAATGAAAGGTGGATATGGGGACAGAACCCCAGAGAGCAGTTTCCAGGCTCTCGGCCTCACGTGGAAAGGTGCTGGCTCAGGTAGTAAATGGCCATCAACTGTGATCGGATGGCCATCAACTGTGGCTAGTTAGCCATTAGCTGTAACCAGTGAGCCACTGGCCACTGGTATAACTGCCGTGGCTATGCTAGCAGAAAAATAGGGGCTAGCAAGAAGATGATGGCTGAGCCTGCAAGCGGCGCAGTGAGGGTTGCGAACAGTGTGGCTCCTGCTTCCTGTGTCTCCAACCCAGCCGCCACCGAGAATATAGTGGTATGACTCCCCTACCTGTGGCTGTGTAGGCATTCCTTTTCGGCCTCACCATGGTCTGTGTTCTTATGTGGGGAGCAGGAGCTGAGACGCCGCCTATCACCCCGCATGACAGTGGATCATAGGGTCTAAAACACGACAGACATTATCCCACCACATGCTGAGGTATGGTCCGTCAGACCACATCTGGAAAGGTCTGGTATGCTGTGTGGGGTCATTCTAGCAGGCCTGGGGTTGGCTGCAGCTATTTTGCTAAAGTAAGAGCTGTGTCTTCACAGCACTTACCCCTCCGGTCAAGAAGGGAAATGTGCTGAATAATAGTGTTGCTTTGTAACCTGGAGTCCAAGGCAAGTTTCAGAGAGGTTTTACCAGCTTGTCAGCATTGCTTATTGATAGCAATGAGACTGATGATTGTACCTGGTCTTGGTGAGAGCCTGGTGGGTTTTACCCTTGGGTCTGGTTACACAGAAAGAAATATGCCTACATGACCAGCAAGGTGTGAAAAGCAGGGCTTCCTAGTTCTGAGCTGTTCTATATACACACTGGTTCCTGATCCAAGGAGAAAGTATGTCTAAAACAGCCCTTATAGAGGGTGGATACTTAGAACCTAATCCAGAATTTCCACACTCCTTGCTATGAGGCAACCTTAGGCTGTGATGGGTATCTTTATTTTAATGTTGCTGTGTTATATCTTTTTGCCTGCAATAAAGAGTAGACTTATAAGCATTGTTATTTTGGGTCCTGAGAATCTTCTTTAGCAATCATTGCCATTATCATGCCTGGGAACAAAATTTTAATAGAAATTGAATCTAAACCTGGAGACTAAAATGTAGAACACACTGCCACCATGTCCCATAATGAAGAACTGAAGGAAATAGAGATGCTTCATTTGGAAACAAAAAGATTTCAGGAATTGTAATATGTAACAGGGTTTTATCTACATCTCTTTCAGCTCTAAGATTGCATTATTAAATTTTCACATATCTCTAGAAGGCAAAACAAAGCAGTAGGATGATATTACTTGGAGGCATTTAAATATGAGAATGAATTGACTAAAAATGTTGGGACTGTTTTAACTGGAATGGGCTTTGTAGGTTGAAATTTCCTTGTCTCTAGAAGATTTAAGAGACTGGATGACAACGTTTCAAGTATGTCCCCTTGGATATTATTGTCTCAATTTTGAGATTAGGCACGATGACTTCTGCACTCTCTTTCAGTACTAATATCCTACAATCCTAAAACTTTGGGGAGTATAGACAACAGTCCTTATTACAATGATATCAAAATTCATTAACTTCATTCAAGGTAACTTAAAAAAAAATCGTATTCCATATGTATAAATTCTGTGCACTGTGTATATGACAAATCCCTTCTCCCTCTCAGCAAAAGTGAACACCTATTTCTTAAAAAAAAAAAAAAAAAAAAAAATCAAAGCTTTATTTTCCCACAGATTTCCTTGCGATTAAAACAAGAAGTCAAAAAGGGAAACTGTAAGTGAGAATAGCAGAACTTCTGGGTTGGCCTTCGAGAGCTAGAATGATGCATTCAGGAAACAAATTTAACAGAAGAGTGTTGGACATATGCCAGGGCACTTAAGGGAGAAACTGAGGGGGCTGCCAGAAAAACCCACCCTGGCACTTGGAGCACCTGGGGCCTCAAGGTACCAGCTTGATTCTACTAGGAGCACACCAGAGGAAGTCCATTGGGTCCAAGCACAGGCAGGCAGACAAGAGGTTCAAAAAACAGACAACTGTGCTACAGAGTGAGGCTTCCTGAAGGGAGAGGTGCTCTAACCTCCTTTCCAGTGTAATAGTGGTCCAAGCTGCTATTGATGGGGCAGCAGGGGTACGAGACTGGTCTGGGATAAACCAGCAATTCATGATCACAGCTTTACAGGGTAAGTGGAGAAGCAAACAGCAGACTGAGTCTGACTCACTGGGAAATGAGGACATTTTGAAAAGCCAGTTCCAAAGGAGAGGCCAGCGTGGATGATGGGATCTAAACTAAGGCCAGGTCAGGAAGGGGAAAGCTGCCTTTTACTGCAGACGGATGGCTGAGCGGCCGTGGGAGGGAGGGCTCAGGTGCCAAGCAGATTTCAGCAGCGAACGCCCACATTCCCACTCCCATGGTGATACAGGAAAAACTCTTGGGCTTTTCTCCTCAAAATGACTTGTGAGTAAAATACAGTTGGCCCAGTAGGTTTCCATTTCATGCAAAAGGTAGCATCTTGTCCAGGCGAGTATTTGAAAACCCTCTGCGCCCAAGTCCCCAGTGCAAATAATCTGTCTTTAAAGGAAGTCT
>NC_138049.1:32438772-32455965 GCF_964194185.1 Rhinolophus hipposideros | reverse complement strand
AAAGCTAAAACAATTTGGAAAAAGAAGACTCAAGTGGAGGTAATTGGACTACTCAAGTTGAAGACATTATATAACTACAATAACAAAGGCAGTGGTACTGGCAGAGGCACTGATACATACATCAATGGGAAAAAAATGTAGTGCCTAGAAACAACCCCACAGAAATAGGCCATTGACTTTTGACAAAGTTGCAAAAGCAATTCAATGGGAAAGATGGCCTTTTAAACAAATGGGGCTGGAGACACTGGATATCCATAGGCACAAAAAAATTAACCTAGTATTAAACCTTATACCATATACACATAAATGTTGACTCAAAATGAATCATGAATATAAATGTGAAATGCAAAACGAAAAAAAAAGCTTAAGGAAAAAAGAAGAGTAAACATTCTTTAGGACATAGGGCTAGGCAAAGAGTTCTGAAAACTGATACCAAAGGCATAATCCATAAAAGGAAAACTTGATAATGGACTTTGTCAAAATTTAACACTTTGCTCTGCAAAAGCCAGTGTGAAAAAGATGAAAAGACAAGTTACAGATTGGGAGAAAATATTTGTAACCATATATTTGACAGAGAATTTATATCTAGAATTTATAAAGAATTCTCCAAATCAAATAATAAACAACAACAAAAAAATCAATCCAATTTGAAAATGGGTAAAAGACATAAACAATCATTTCACCGAAGAGGACATACAAATAGAAAATGATCACACTGTTAGCCATTACTAATGTACAAATTAAAACCACGGTGAGATATCACTACATACCTATCAAAATGGCTAAAGTGAAAAATAGGGACCTGACCAAATACTGGTGAGTGTGCAGAGAAACTGGATTACTTGTACATTGATGGTGCAAATGTAAAATGGTAGAGCTGCTCAGAAACACTGTTTGGCTGTTTCTTAAAACAAACAAACAAATAAACAAACAAACATGCAACTACCAGCATTTCATTATGGGTATTTATCTCAGAGAAATAAGAAATCATTTTCATACAAAAACTTGTATACAAGTATTTATGGTGGATTTATTTGTAATAGCCAAAAACTGGCAACAGGAAAATGTTCTTCAACATGTAAGTAGTTAAACAAATCATGGTACATCCATTCTATGATATACCACTCAGCAGTAAAAAGGAATGAACTACATTTATTTATTCAAAAATTAGGATGAATCTCCAGAGAATACAGAGTGAAAAATCCAATCCCGAAAGGTTACAAACTGTGTGATTCTCTTCATATAACATTTTTGAAATAAAATTATAAATATGCTGAACAGATTAATGGTTGAAAGTGGTTAAAGAGGGGACGGGGAAAGTGGAAGTAGGTATGGCTCTAAAAGGGCAACATGAGGGATGAGATGATAGAAATGTTCTGTACTTTGACTGTCTCAATGTTGGCTGTGGTAGTATACTATTTTGTATACTACCGTGTACTATTTTGCAGGGTGTTAAGATGAAGGCAAACTGAGTAAAGGATATATGGGATCTCTTTGTATTATTGCTTACAATTGCATGTGAATCTACAATCATCTCAAAATAAAGAATTTAAATTAGTGTGTGTGTGTGTGTGTGTGTGTGTGTGTGTGTGTGTATGCTGCAGTGCAACTTTTCACACTAGTGCCAGACTGAGAAAGTCTGAGTCAAACACAGAAACACAAATTGCCAAGGTAAAGTAGTAAAAGCATCCTGAAGAAAATTTATAAGCCCCAAATTACAGTAAGTCCTGAGAAGAGTCATTTCAGGAGAGATAGAGGCTGTGGGTTACACTGATAATGGAGAAGATGGGATCCTCTTCCCGCCTTTGGGACTCCCAGAGGAATTTCAGAACACTGTCCAGTTGAACTTTTTGCAATGATGAACATATTATACTTTGAGGTGCTCAACACTGCAGCTAAGAGCCACATGAGGCTCATGAACATTTGAAATGTAACTAATGTAAGTGATGAACTAGATTTTTTAATTTAGATAGCCATGTAAGGCTAGTGGCTACTGTATTGAAAAGCATTTCTTTTTTCTCGTGAAGCTTAAACGAGAGCCTAGGTTTTGCTATGGCAAAGTGCTTCAGAGCATTAGTAATTGGGGCATCCTTCTATCACCTTGATTGTCCTCTCATGCTAATGAAGTCAGCAACAACTTAGAGTATAACCTCTTACATATGTAGCAGTTGATGTCACTATGGCAGAATGGGGTGTGTTTCGGTGGCTGGTTATTAATACTGATGGAAAGGGCACTTCAGAAAGTACACATATCACTTTTCAGATATAAACAAATTACTGTGTGTCTAAGGATTACCTGACATCAACTGTCTTTCCAAGATGATCTGATTACAAAAGAAAAAGTCAGTGGTTGGAGAGAATTTAAAGGACATGGACTCAAACTTTCGGCAATATGGTGCAATTGTTCTAAGAAAGTTCTAAGAATTGCTTGCAGAATAACTGAAGACAACAGGGGAAATGAGATGTGTTACTGCTGCAGTGACGTAAGCATGCAGTGAGAAGAGCCTGAATAAGATGACAGATCAAAACACTGAAATGGCCCTTCAGGAACTGATGAAAGATAAATAAGAAAAATGAGACCCAACGAATGATGGTGTACTCAGATGTGGAAATACTGGGGGAAAAACACCAAGCTCAGTTCTTGCCATATTATTTCTAATGTCAAATGGTCATCCTTAAGCAGAGATAGTCCAATCTAGTTAGTTCCTCCTGAACAAGTGTTTGACAACAATCTGCACCAGAATTAACTGGGGAACATTTAAAAATAAAGATTTTTGGGCTATGCTCTAAAAATACTAAGTCAGATTCACCAGGATGGAACTCACGAATTGGTAATTATTTTAAAAGTTCCCTAGTCGATTCCAAATTTTACTTAGGTTTGAAAATATATACAAATCACTAAATAGGTAAAGGGAAGTCAGGACTACATATGTCAACCTGGGAAATCATACGAATTTAAGATTAGTTAAAAAGATAAAAGTAAAAACAAATCAGAACAAAAACAACTCTATGGATGGATCAGCTCTGAGAGTGAGAGGAATAGACCATCTGGGACATGAGAGAAGATAAATGTTTAAGATTATTATAGTGCATCTGTAATTTACTTAAAATACTTCAGCACAGACATAGACAGTTTAACCTCTGGCCCTGGGAAAGAGATGAGGAAAATGTCAACGTGTGTAGTACACTAATCAGAAATATAAACCCAGAATGACTAGTTAACACGTAAAAGATTAACCAGAAGTCTATACTCTTAAAACAACTGCCACAGGTATCACCTCTTATTAACATAAAAGTTCTCTTTATGACAATAATGGATATCAGTAAGACTGCTTCACTGGTGAAGTGAGTGTTCAAAAGGTGTTGATGAGCTCCAAATGTAACGTAGGTGCCCCTGTTCTTGCAAAGGGGTATAAGAATTTAGTGTCCTGGTTCAACAGCTGCTTCAGAGCAGTTCTGTCTGTCATCTAACTACAAGGGTAGCTGGATACCGGTCCTACAATACTGCTGCAGAAATCTCTAACGAATCTTTCATGGAAGGTGCTGTCAGAGCATCTAAAAAGACAAATAGCTGGGACTATATCAAGCTGACGCACAGGTCATAGAACTGTTTTTTATGCCTGCTTGCAAATTAATGCTTTACATTTGGCAAAATTTGATTTAAAATTTTCTTTCATTGTATGAGACCATGTACTTCCAAGGACTAAAGGCTATCAATATCTACCAAAAATAATCTAATGATAAATGACCAAATCAGTTCTAGTCAGTTTGCAACAAAACTAATTTTCTCCAGTAAGTTTGGCATGATTTTTTTTAAGTTACTCTTAATAAATAAGATGAAATTAATATCCATCAATGGGTTACATTAATAAATAGGAGCTGTTGAATTTTACTGAGAGATGAGTCTGTGGTTTTTAAAAACAGGGTGCTTCCTTGAATAATTCAACTTCGTTTTTCAAAGGAATCTGAATTAGAAAAGCAACCAGCATGAAGCCGCCCCACAATAAAAATACAATCCTACAAGGTCACTTGTCAGATGAATGGCAGCCATCAGTAGTTGATTTCACTGTCAAATTTTTAATGAGAACTTGCAAACAAATAGCTTACTGTTCCAAGTAAGAAGAGAACATTCTTAAGACCAGAAATTAAAATTCCCATTCTTACTTCTGTCTTCTGTGGTTTAAAGCACTCAGTTAAGCTTTAAAGTAGTTTATTAAATGTCAATTTAAAAGTCTTCAAAATAGTGTTATCTCTATACTGAAAAAAAATGTTCCCTTTAGGTACATTGTCTGAAAATTCAAATGGTGTAATTAATAGCTGACCAAAACCATATCAATCCAGGAGTGATCACATAACCTGTTGAGCATATTTAGAGAGAGCTGGTCATGCCACATCTTTGTAACTGTTATGAGGAGGCCTTGACTTTGAGAATGCCATGGTAATTTCAGGAGCTTTGTTGCTGCAAATTCAGCATACTGCCAGCTATCAGGTAGCCACTCAGAGTGCCAGCTGAATAAATGGATATTCTTGGAGATGTATTTGTTCATTTCATTGTTTATGTTTCCTTATATTTAAGTATCATTAAGAAAGATAATTGTTGATCCTGCTAGGGGAAAAAAGGAAGTTTTAGTCACTTTGTTAATAATTGGTGAAAGGAATAATTGCACAAAAATATGACTTTAAATAGGTTTCTGTTGTATAAAATGAGATTACTTTTGTTGGTCTAGAATGCTGTCTCGTTCTAAAAAGAGTAAATGCATTAGAAATGCAGAAAATTCCTTTTTAAAACAATGGACAGATTATGCGGGGGCAGGGTATAGGGGAAAAAAGAAAATGTATTAGGGCTGTTAGGGAAATTGACTCTGCTCTTGTGGCTCTGAAGCACCTGGAGAGGAAAGGGGTGGTGAGAGCTGGGGCGGTGGGAGTGGAGGTGGCATCACATCCGCATAGTTTGCGGCTGGTTTTTCAGGAGCTGGAGCTGCCGACTCCGTTTCCGACCGGACGCCTTTCTGAGTTGATCTTAGAGTTGGCCTACAACCCACCCTTTATAGGCTGGTCCCACTGTTGCATATTTTTCCAACAGACCCACCGGGAGCTGTGCCTGCATTAATCCCCCTTTCCCGCGGCTCTAATTTACATTTCACCCCCGGAGCTTGCCCCTGCTGGCACTGCCCAATCACCGGGGTCACAGCCACCTGATTTTTTGAAAATTGGCAATGCGTCTTTAGTTGATCTGGAATTTTTTTTTGGGGGGAGGGGTGCCATCTCTCTTATTATCATGTTACTTATTTGTCCTTTGAATGAAAAACTTGATGGCAGTAGGTTTTAGTTTATACACCCCCCCTTCATATTTTATTACGCACATAATGTGTACTCAAAGTACATTACTGTCAAAGAGCCATAAATGTATCCAATCTCATCTGACTGAAGTACAAAGGGCAATGGAAGGGAGGACAGGCCAGCTTGTGTCCGATCAAGGACAAGTTCAAATTTCTATTAGTGTCAAGATTCTATAAACTCTATGAACATGCTATACCGTTGCTGATTTTTTTTAAATTACTAGAATACATACACTATATTTAAATAGGAATATATTTAAATTTAGTAACTATGTTACTAATGTTCAAAATCAAGAGTGCTCTCTGCTAATAAACAGTGAATTCAAAACACATGATTTGATTTGAGGAGTTCTGGAAAAATTGTTTTAAATATGCTTTAAGCTTTTTCTGATGTCAATAGAGAAGTCAAAAAAATGGTTTATGGTCTGTGGTTAGAATTCACACACCGTTTATGGGGCAGGTGTTCTTAACCGACACAAATGCTGAATCATTAAAACCAACCCTTCTAACCTACAGTGAAACTCTTAGACCTAATTTTTCTTCACAAGAAATAGAATATTGGAGGGCTAATTTCACTGCACAGATTAGTAGAAAATGTATCCCATTTCCTTATAAATCTTTTTCTTTAAAATAGGAATAAAGTTTTGTCAGATAATGACTGTTCATTGTCATTTACAAAATATTATTTCACAGGAAAAAGGTATATGTTTTATTTAAGTAAATTTCATCTCACGGCTTTTGCTAGAATCTTAGTTTTAAAAGGTGTAATGATTCCAAATGCTTATTAGGAGTTAAACAAAGTAGATGCTTTGATTAAAATGTAATGTTTTTATATTCAAGAGCTTGACTATTACATCAAAGATAGACTTCTCTAAAAATAATTTTTCAGATTTTTTTACACATTACTTGAAGTTACTTTTGCTTCCATTTTCAATACTTACTCTTAGTTCATTTACTAGTGCCTAACAGAATTTATCAGTACCATGATGTGCAAAAACATAAACTACTACACTTATGGCAAAAGTTTCAATTTTCTTTCCTTTAGTAAATGTTAACTGTTAAATAAATGACCAATAATTTGTACCTATTTAGGTAACTAAGATCCCTAACCAAAATGCCCATTTCATAGCATCTGAAATCTAGCAGCCAATAAAAAGTATAATTTTTACTTAACCTTTTTCCCAGGCTTTTCTTTATACTTATAAAATGAAGAAAGCATATGTACAATCTATACTTATATGATTATATACAGAAACATACGCCATACTCCACTTGTTAACTTTGCGTTGCATAGCCAAGGTTGGTACTTCATAACAAATAAGTTAGAAATTTTTAAATGTGAGCACTCTACTATAAATGTGAATAATGTACTCCATTGTACACCACATCCACATTTTAGAACATCTCCAATTAAATAACACAAACACTTTGTGGCAGTTATTTTTCTCTGCAGCTTTTGAAAATAATACAGCTGAAATTACACTTAATCTGAGCTTCTTTTACTTGTTCTTAACGTATGGAATTTTCCCCCAAATAAGGCCTGCTTATGCTAAATTTTAGGGAAAAATATATTCTAGCACACACACACACAAATGAACTAAACTTTTAAAATTATTTTACATTTTTAAACTTCAAATGTTTTGATTCTTATTTTTTAAAATATAATGTTTAATTATATTGAAAAGTAATTTTTTATTGATCTGTAGTATGTGGACTAAGCATTCTAGGTGTCAAACAGTAGCTGAAGTGTCAAGTCTTAGATAAAAAGTGGTTCCAAAGATTTTATAGAAAAAGAATCAGCATCATTTCAAACAAGATTATTCCTTAAAGAATGTAGTCATAAATGTAATTTTTGCATGTCACCTAATTAGTATATTCCAATATATATTTCTAAAATGAACATTCAAGGTTTTCAAATTCCATTCTGATAGTCATTTTAGTGTCCAACTGTATGCCACTAACATAAAGAAAACAAATTTAGATTTATTTAATAAATCATTATCAATTTTAAATCTGGGAACATACTGAATTTTTATTTTCAAGCTTATATATAAAAGTTTTCGATTTTTAACATCTGTGAACTTAGATTGTCCTGAATCTCAAGAGCAGCTTTATACTAGTGAAGCTCAAGAGAACATGTTATAAACTTGTAGGAAAATTATACTATAGAAATTTAATGCTTGTCTTTAATAAATCTTTATAAATATACATTCATGTAGAGAAATATTGGTGTTCTGTTTTCTTTTAGCTAAAATTCTCTTTTAAAAAATAGATAGGCCATATTTTATTAGACTTTTACATAATTTCATTACTTTTGAGTCTATAAACCAACATCAATGTTGTAAACACATATTAAAAAGTGTAAAAAAATGTTTGCTTTGTCTGAAAATGTAAAGCCTATAAAATATGAGTGAATACAAATTAAATATAATGCTATAATTTTCCTTGTTTTTACCGTGTCCCTAGCTGATTAAATTAAGCCTGAAGAATATTAAATTCAATTAGCCATAAAATAATTATGTTGGCAGTAAAATAGGCATAATTTGTTGCCATATGAACATTGATAGATGCATCAAATTCATAAAAGTCATGTTCATCTAATGTATAATTCACTAATATCATTATTTGATATACATATTCAACCAGGTTTAATACTTCAATTTCATACTTATCCAAATGCAGTTGTAATTCAATAATAAGTTATTGAAAGACAAAACAAACGTGTAACTAATACTAGTTATTACTCGTGTGTCTTTATTTTAGCAACCCAATTTGTATAGTCAAACTGCCAATTTGTCAAACTACAATATTTCTTAAAAAAATTGATGGTTCTATAATGATGGGATTCACTGTAGAATTTCACAAACTCTTCAGGTAGGTAGAGCAAGAATAAACTTTGCTATGAGTTTTATCCTTGAGGCATATGTAGGTGATATGGCAAATAGGTGACCTTGAAAATGGAAACAATAATCTCACAAGATATAGCCAGAGAATAAATGTCTTTAAAAATATAATAAATTGAATAGTTTAAATGAGATTAAATATATATGTGTATATATATACATAAGAATACTAAATTTGTATGTAGACGAGCATATATAATACTTTAAAAAAATGTATACACATTCTAAGAGACATTATCTTAAAATGTGTATACATGTTTTTGGCACCCCCGGTATGTTCTATATGTTTTATGCATATGTTAGATATGTTCACAAGTATTTATGTATAGATATACACATATATAAAATAAATTTATATATGTATTGTATATGTTTACACACTCAAATCTATATACAAAGACAATGGAATGGGCCCATAATAAGTCTTTAATACTTGGGACTATAAGCATATTTAATAATCTAACATAAACTATGCGCTAGGTTTCTCTTGAATACAGAATAAATTCAATATCCTTATTATAGTTCAGAAGCCATTTAAAACATGACCACAAATTACTTAACTACCTGCTATTCCCTGAGCTGTTCTTGGACCATATTTTGAAATTTGAAACTCGTATAACCTTTTAAACACGTCTCTCTTTTTCTGAAAATTTCTTATTTATTATTTATCCTTGACACTCTCTCAATCTAATGCTCTATGTCATTTCTTTTCATCAACAAACTACCCCCACTTTCTCCTGCTTCTCCTCCAATAGAGACTTTTTTTTTTTTGACCAGCTGTTATCCATAACTGCCATGTTGTTGTTCATTGAGACCCACATGTTTCTTCTCACGTGGACAATATGACAATCCCTGAAATAACAAGGCTTCTTTCATCCACTTACAAATCCGTAATGTGAAACCCAACAAGTTTACAACTCCTTTCACTTCAGATGTATGTTACTGGTAGTCTAGTGTTCATTTGCATCTGAATATCCGATAGGACCCATTGTGTAATGGTTAGCACTCTGGACTCTGAACATCCTATAGGAGCTTCAAACTCATTGGAATAGAACTGACTCATGATTCCATCTTCAAAAACACTGCTGCTCTTGTAGTAACTCAAGTAACATTTTTATCATCTACCATGTTTTCTTAGTCCAGGAACCTCAGGCCTGTAATTGGTCCCTCCCTTTTGCTCTCTGCTTCTCATAAGCTGTCAAGTACAGAAGATTCTACTCAAAAGACCATAGATTCTGTCTCTTCCCTTCTATCTGTAGGTACTATTAACTCTTTACTGTTTAATTCAAATCCATCTAGTCAACCTCTGCTAGAATCTAATTTACTCATCCGAAATTATTTTTTCCCTTAAATATCTCAGAAAAGCTGTGGCTTTTTCTATAATTTTCAAATTACTTACAATGAACAAATTTAACATTTATAATCAGAAAAACACATTACAAAATAATATTATTTTATAGGTTGCTATTGAATGCAGAATAAATTCTATATCTTTACCATATAGTTCAGAAGCCACTTAAAACATGACCACAAATTACTTATCTAGTATCCCCTGAGTGGTTCTTGGACCATGTTTTGAACTTATTTTCAAACTTATATAATCTTTTAAACACTTCTCTCTTATTCTGAAAATTTCTTATTTACTGCTCATTTTCTATGTAGGCTGCAAGCCCCAGCAAAAAATATCACCAACTCTTATTAAGCGTTCTCTGATTTCTTGGGTGGTAAGTTATGTTCTTCCTAATGTTCTCAGAACAGTTTACACCTGTTAGAGAAATTTCATGTTGAATAATAAATATTGGTTTTAAAAAAATCTATCTCCTTTTATTGTCCTATAGAGTCCTTAAGAGCAAGAATCATGCTTTATTCATTTTGTAGAAGTAAGGAAGAACGAAGTAAGGAAGAAATGAAGGAAATAAATATACAATTTTAAGGAATAATTTCAATGATTTTAACATTTTGGCAGGAAAAACAAATATATTTCATATATTCAAAACATGATATTTAAAAATCTTACCTCCCAAGAGGGGAAAGTCATATTCATAATATTTAAAGCTGCTATAAGGAACACTTTTTATTATAGCATTATATTTATGGGCTCATTTAAGCAAATCTACACTCTGACTTCTGCAAATATATGTGTGGTTTCATCAGTTTCTCCCTGATAAATAGTGAAAAAAAACGCTCATGGAGTCTAAATGCATAAAGAATTCTAGCCCCAGAGTTCTAGCCACAAATTGTTTTATTTGTGTTTGCTAATTTAGAACTAGTCTAAATTAATCTCCATGTTTCCAATTAATCTCTATGTTTCCAATTCTTCTAAGAGTATAACTCTTGCAATGTCCAAAAGGACCATATGTGATTCCCCACCATTTCCTTTCTGTTGTCATTTCTGATCACTCTCCCCCTCCATCTAATCTCACTGGTTTCAAATTTTTCTGAAATATATCAACACATTTCTGCCATAACATTTTGATAAAGATACTTTCTTAGTTTGGAAAGCCATTCATGCAGATATCTGGTCAACTCCCTCACCTCTCTCAACCAGAGAAAGTCTTTTCTACCTGAGTTGCTCCCAGCATACTTTGCAACTGTGTAGAAAATTGGTTAATTCTTCCATTACATGGATTTAACATTAGAAAATTCTTAATAATTCAAAAGGAAATTACATCTGAAAATACGAGGTAAAACTCTTCCCAAAGAAAACTGTGCAGTAAAGGGTTAACTCCATACACTTGGGTGCTCAAACCCTGCATACTTCAAAGAAAGGACTAGCCTTGACAGGTTCCTGAGAAGTAATATCTAAGCCCTTGGAATATCCTGCCAGATAAGAGTTTTTGCATATCTGGAACATTGGGTCAGACCAGATAGTTTATGCTAACAATGTGATTTATAGTGAATGCTTTTATTTGTTCATCTGATAATCCTGGATCACACTGTATTAGTTGACCTTTGAGGGGCTGGAAGGAGACTCAGTAGCTAAGGTCAGTCACACAAATACTCCATGTCTATGTGACTGCTCCAATAAAAATCCTGGACAAAGGCACGAATGAGCTTCCCTAATTGGAAATACTTTGTCCCTGTCATGACACTTCATTTCTAGGAGAATCAAGCACTAACTATATGCCAAAGGATAACTGGCAGCTCATGCCTGTTTTCTCATGGACTTTGCCCTATATGTCTTTTACCTTGCTGACTTTAATTCATATCCTTTCCCTGTAATAAATCACAACTGAGTAAAACAGCTTTTCCCATTTCTACATTTCTATAAAATCATCAAAACTGGATGTGATCTAGGAGACCCCTTCCCCCCCAAGATAAAACATAGGAGGACATTTTTGTGATCTTCGGTTAGGAAACGTGATAACAAAAATGAGCTAAAGAAAACTAAAGAAAAAAATTTGATAAGTTGGACTTCATTAAAATTTGAAATATTTTCTTCAAAAGACAACTTTAAGAAGATGAAGAGACAAGCCACAGAACGGAAGAAAATATTTGCAATTGTATATCTGAAAATACTTGCAAATCAAATATCAGAATACAGAATACAGACATTACTCTTATAACTCAATAACAAAAAGACAAACAATCAAATATGGTCAAACAATTTGAAGAGACATTTTATAAAATAAATAAATTGCTAATAAGCACAGGGAAAATTGCTCAACAACATTTGTCATTAAAGAAATGAAAATTAAAACTAAAATGAGATATTACAACAATTATAAGGTAAAAGAAAGACAATACCAAATTTTGGTAGGATTTGGAGAAACTGGAATCCTAATACATTGTAAGTGGAAATGTAAAATGGTACATTATTCATAATATCTGTAAAGGGGAAATAATACTAATGTCCTTTAACTCGTGATGGATAAATAAAACGTAGTATATTCACACAATAAAATATTTAGCAATAAAAAGGAAAAAAAATTCTATATGCTACAATAAGAACCTCAAAAATATTATACTAAGTAATAGAAGATAAATGCAAAAGACTACATACTGTACAATTTATTTTATATGAAATTTCCAGGAAAGGCTAATTTATAGACAGAAAGCAGATGAGTGGTTGCCTGAGGCTGGGAATATCAGTGACAATTACTGCCATATAGCTCAAGAGACTTCTTTGAGGTGATGGAAATGGTATAAAATTAGCAGTGGTTGTACAACTCTACAAATTTACCCAAAATTATTGAATTGTAGACTTATAATGGATGAATTTTATGGCTTAGAAAATTATATCTTAATACAGCTGTGAGAAACATCTAATGGAAAAAGACAGAAAAAATAATAAGTAAGTAATTTACATGGTATGTAAGTATGGAATAGGTGTTTTGATCCCCACTCCCCCCCCAAAAAAAAAGAAAAGTAAACCTAATAAGGAGGATAGGGATACAGGGTGGGGTGTGCAAATTTTGCAGTATTATAGAGAGTGGTTAGGGTAAGACTTATAGAAAAAGAAGCTAGCCAAGCTGGTGTCTGGTAGGAGAGCTTGTCAGCCCAAGGGAAGAACATGAGCAAAGCTTTAAGGTGGAAGCATATTCCCAAGTTTGAGGAACAGTGAAGAGGCTAGTGTGGCTGAAAGAAGATTATTAAACAATAAACTCAGATAAATAATGGGAGCAGGAAAAAATATATAGGGCCTTATTACCCTTTGTAAGGTTTTTATTTTGAGAAAACAATGGAGAGCCATTGGAGGGTATTTAACAGAGGAGCAGTATCATCTGCCATACAATTGAAAAGCATGACTCTATGCTATATAGATAATGGACTTCAGTGAAAAGAGTAAAAGCAGGTATATCATTTAGGTGGCTTTGATAATCCTGGCAGCAACCTATTATAGACTTATAATGGCTTGAATCAAGGATGTATATGGAGGTTGTGGTGAGTGATGACATTCTGAAGAAAACATGGAGAAAGGAACTGGGGCATCGGTTTTCTTTTTTTTTTTTAAAGTTAATTATTACTTCCATAAAAGTTAGAAGAGACTACAGCAGAATGTCAACAGCATTTCTTTCTGTTTGATGAAGTTATTGGTGATTTTGTGCTTCTGCGTTTTCTAACTTGCCAGCTATGTGTATGTATTATTTCAAAAATACTTTTTTATTTCATAAATTTTATTTTTTATTTAATAATTTAAAATTTTTAAATTTTATTTTTTATTTAATAATTTTATTTAATAATTTTTTCAAAAGTATTTTTTTCCAATATCCAGTTCATTGAACAAGATCATAATGCAAACAAATTTAGTTGTTTTGCCATATTTTTAAGTCAACACCAACTTGATTACATATACAAATGGTCATGTTAGCAGTGAAAAAAGTAGTTAAAGAAGTAACAGATAATGTTTCCTGAATACAGAGTGATGAACTCACTTTCCCATGAACATGTGAGAGCATTATTACCTAAGTATGTTTCTTGATATTGTATGACTCTCTCCAGAATGTCTGATGTCTAATTTCTAAAGTTGATAATAAGTGCAGCTCTAGCAGTAATAAATAACTTGTATCAATCAGGAAAGTTTAGGTTCCAATAAGATAATAAACAACCTCAACGTGTTATCAATTTAAACAATGTAGGTATATTTCATATTCCACTACAATTTAATACAGGTGGGTGAGTTCAGGGTCTCTAATAACTGTAGTCATCTAGGGATCCAGATTGTCAAAGGCTCCATTTTGACATGGTCTACGAGAATTAAATATGTTAAATTATGAACTCGTTCTTAAGGAATCTGCCCCCAAAAGATACGTATTACCTCTGTTCTCATTACATTGGTCAATAGAAGTCCTATGGCTACAAAAACGTTGGGAAGTGCAATCTTATGATTTATTCAAAAGAAGGAGAAAATTGGAATAAATAAACATGATTTTTTTCCTTTTTATTCTGCAAATTTGTTCCTAGCTACAAATTGTTCTTTCAAAAAATTGAAGGTGAAAAAAAATAAAAAGAATTGAAGATGAGATGATGACAGAGGTCATGATATCTATGTTGTGTATCATAATTACAGTGGTACCTCGGTTTTCAAATGTACATTATTCATGACCTAGTTTACCCAGATCTTTAATCTGGGATTTGTGATGGCAATTATGTTATCTCCTAACATGGGTCTCAAAAGTGGGTTACATATTCCATAGAGTATACAAGATGTGAGGTAAGAGAAGAAAATATTATATCTTCAGTTAATATTCATTTCAACATAAAACAAATGAGAAAAGTAAACAATATTACACTATTATATAAAGATTTTCTAATATTTACTCTTTATTTTATAAGTACTTAATATTTAAAAATCCTACCAACAGGTGGTCACATGACATGTATAGCCCACAACATACTGAGACAGATTAGAAATTCCAAGAAATGAGAGTTAAAAGAATTGTCATAACTTATTCATTTACTTGCAGTATTTCCATATAGTGAATTTTATATGTGTCAAGTTAAGTTGATTTAATAATAATCATAATCTAATTTAACTTTAAAAAATCTCACAAAATAGGTAATAACTTTGCAAGATGCATACAAAGACATTTGAGAATCGAAGATAGCAGAGCCTATCAAGAAGAAAAATGACAGAATTATGAAGATTACTTCCAATATAGATTGATAGCCACCAACATTAATGATACATCTGCTCTAAGTATATATTAAATATGGTGTATATTAGACCTTTATGAAGTATCTTTAAGAGCTAGCACTCAAAACAGGTGCCGAAATAAATAGAACCATGTCTTTGAATCACTATATTACATGGTATTAAATCAATATTTTCATAAATATTAAAGTACTTAGTAAAAAAATATTTTCACTAATTTTCAGTAATATTACTTTTATTAAACTATATTAGTAGTAAACATATTATAATAAAGTTAACTTTTATGAGAGAAAAATGGATTTTGTTATATAAAAAAATTGAAATGGTTCAAAATATTATTACTTCTATCTTTATCGTCTTATAATTTTTATTACTGTGTATGTTTTAGAATGATCATAAATATCAATATTAAGGATACATGGTCTTTTATTTTAACTGACAGGTTTGTGCTAAAATAAAGCCCTGATCAATTAGATTATGGATGGGGTATTCCAGACATGTGCTAACTCAGTGGCCAAAACTGGCTTTTCAATTGTCTACTTGAAATTTCCATTTGGATAAATAACAGATATTTATATTTAACATGTCAAAACAGCACTTTTGCTTTCCACATCAAACCTCTTCCTCTTCTGTTCTTCACAACTCTGTCAAATGCACAAACATCTATCTAGTAGTTTAGACCAAAATTCTTGCAATCATTCTTTGGTCTTCTCCTTCTCATATGCATATCAAATTTATTAGCAAGTCTTGACATTTTTACCTCCAAAGCATATTCTGAACTGGTCATATCTCTTCAAACTAAATCAGGTCACCATGATCTCTCTTCTGGATCACTGCATGACCTCCTAATGTGTCTCATCTAGTTTTGCTCCACTCTCGCCTATTCTCCCAAGAGCAACCAATGATTCTCCTAAAATGACAATCAGGTATCAACCTCCTGCCTCAAAATCGGCCATTGGGAGTTCTTATAAAATCTAAACTCCTTAAAATGCTCTTGCCCACTCCTTAAACATTTTCTGTTATAAGTTAACATAGACTCTCCTTTCTGCCTTCTTCTGTATGTTTAAGGTACAGGGATATTTTTTTCTTTCTTAAACAGATTAAGCTCCTTTTGGTTTCCAGATGTTTGCACCAGCTGTTCGCTCTGTTTGGAACACTCGTCTCCCAGATCTTTTCTTAGCTGATTTCTTTGAAGCACTCAAGTCTTTTTTCCTAAATCAGCTCTTTGGTGTGGTCTTTGCCATCCACCTTATCGTACAGGCCCCCACCTGCTTCCCCAGCTCCACTCTGTACCAAATTATGTAATTCTATAGCCTTCGAGGCCTACAAAATGTCCTCACATCCCCAGACTCATCCCTTCCGATCTCAATTATTCTGCTTTATGCCTACTGGCCTACTCTCTGCTTCTTAATTAGATGAAAAATGTTGTTATGTGGTTTGCAGTTGCTCTATCCTCAGCAGAAATGTTCTTCCAGATATGTGCAAGCCTCATTTTCTCAGTTTATGCTGGCCCCTGCTCAAATTTCATCTCATCAGAGATATGTGCTCTGATCACGCTATCAAAAGATCATTTCTTTCCTCTGCCTTGCTTTACTTGTTATTTATTTACTTCTTCATGGCACTTGTATATATTTTAAATCTATCATTTGTTTTTCATTTGTCCCATGCACTGGAATATAGGCTCCAATATAAGCTTTCCTTCCCCACTGTAATTCTAGCCTCTTGAATACTGCCTGATAACGTATAATTTACATAAGCTGTTCCATGCTAAGGCTCACTTAATGTTTGTGTATAAAACATGCTGCTATGATCATTTTTGATAATCATTATTTTAGTTTATTATAATTATATTTAAATTAATGTCTAGAGGTCAGATGGTTATGCACGTTATACATTTATGTATATTGCCCAGCTGATACCTAGAAAGTCTACAACAGTTTACATACCCAGCACCTGTGCTTCTCCTCATTTCTGCACATTCATGCCTACACTGGGCTTTGTGAATCTTTTTAAGATCTGTGACCTAAAACGTGGTTAGGAGTGATTTATTGCTTTATTGTATTTTATTGTTAGTAAATTTGAAAATGGTTACATATGATTATGGCACATGAACTGCCTTTTATATCTTTTTCCCATTTTAAAATTTTACATTCCTTTTTGTTTACTGTTATTTAATTATTCTTTATACACTTAGATATTTACGTTCTGTCTGCTGTATATATTGGGACTATATTCCCAGTTTGTAGTTTGACTTTCATCCACATTTATGTATCTTATCTTCGTTTTTTTCAGTAAGGGAGTTTTCTATTTCATAAGTTCAACATTTTCACTTTTAAAGTACCTAGTTGAATATTTT